>NC_134081.1:102181594-102482532 GCF_000715075.1 Nicotiana tabacum
TTTTAGTTTTTAGGATTTGTTCTTGTGAATTGAACTTTTAGGATATGAATTGAACTTTTAAGATATGAATTGGACCTTTTGGATATGAATTGAACTTTTAGGATATAAATTGGTGTAATTAGGAAAAAATAATTATCTTGAATTAACTAAAAAAATATAATTAATTTATAATTATAGAATAAATTAATTTATTCTTGTGAATCGAACTTTTAGGGTATGGGTTGAATTTCTTTAGTTTAGTTAGTTTATGTTTAAACTCGTAGGATATGAATTGAAATTTTAGTTTTTAGGATTTGTTCTTGTGAATTGAACTTTTAGGATATGAATTGAACTTTTAAGATATGAATTGGACCTTTTGGATATGAATTGAACTTTTAGGATATAAATTGGTGTAATTAAAAAAAATAATTATCTTGAATTAACTAAAAAAGATATAATTAATTTATAATTGTAGAATAAATTAATTTGTTCTTGTGAATTGAACTATTAGGGTATGGGTTGAATTTCTTTAGTTTAGTTAGTTTATGTTTAAACTCGTAGGATATGAATTGAGATTTTAGTTTTTAGGATTTGTTCTTGTGAATTGAACTTTTAGGATATGAATTGAACTTTTAAGATATGAATTGGACCTTTTGGATATGAATTAAACTTTTAGGATATAAATTGGTGTAATTAGGAAAAAAATAATTATCTTGAATTAACTAAAAAGATATAATTAATTTATAATTATAGAATAAAGTAATTTATTCTTGTGAATCGAACTTTTAGGGTATAGGTTGAATTTCTTTAGTTTAGTTAGTTTATGTTTAAACTCGTAGGATATGAATTGAAATTTTAGTTTTTAGGATTTGTTCTTGTGAATTGAACTTTTAGGATATGAATTAAACTTTTAAGATATGAATTGGACCTTTTGGATATGAATTAAACTTTTAGGATATAAATTGGTGTAATTAGGAGCCAATTATTATCTTGAATTAACTAAAAAAGATATAATTAATTTATAATTATAGAATAAATTAATTTGTTCTTGTTTTATTTATATAGATGGAACATCGTACTTGGATGTACAATAGGAATTATCCTAATCGGCGGGGATTGCGGGAGGATTTTGTAGAAGGGGTTGATGACTTTATTAGATGTGCAATGTCACTTCCACCATACCAAAGTGGAGGAGTAATTAGGTGCCCTTGTGTCAGGTGCGATTGTATGAAGTTTAAAAAATTGGAGGAAGTTAAGCTTTATCTTTATAGGAAGGGGTTTATAGAGAATTACTTTGTGTAGACTAATCATGGAGAGATCGATGGTAGCCGTGGGATATTTCATAACATGATTGTTGGTGAAAGTAGTAGGTCGGTGGAGAATACAAATCTTGATTCTAGAATTCAGGATATGGTTGCGGATGCTTTTGGGATGCACTTCGGGGGTGAGCCCAATGAAAATGTTGAACAAACTCCTAATGATGACGCAAAATATTTTTATGAACAGTTAGAGGAAGCTAGTCGTCCACTACGTAAAGGAAGTCCGCACTCTGAGCTGTCTGTTGCATTTAGATTACTAAGTATCAAATCTAATTGGAATATTTCTCAAGCAGCCATGGACTCTTTCATTGACCTTATGAGTGAACTAGTTGACCCTAATATCAACTTACCTGGTGGTTTTTATAAGGCAAAGAGATTGGTTTCTAAGTGAGGACTTTCGTCAATGAGAATTGATTGTTGTGAAGATGGTTGCATGTTATATTATAAAGATGATGCAACTTTAGACAGTTGTAAATTTTGCAAAAAGCCTCGTTTCAAGAGGCTTTCCAGCGGGAATATGGTCGTTGTCAAGGCGATGCATTATTTACCTCTTATACCTAGGTTAAAGAGGTTATATGCGTCGATGAGTTCTGCTCCTCATATGAGATGGCACTTTGAAAATAGAAGATCACCTGGTGTTATGTGTCATCCTTCAGATGGAAAAGTTTGGAAGCACTTTGATAGGACATATCCAGATTTTGCTAGTGAACCAAGGAACATTCGGTTAGGTCTGTGTGCGGATGGCTTCACGCCTTTTTCTATATCTGCGATACCATATTCATGTTGGCCTGTCTTTCTTACACCTTATAATCTACCACCTGAGTTGTGTATGACTAGTCCATATATATTCTTAAATTGTATTATCCCCGGTCCACGTAATTCGAAAAGTTTGATTGATGTATATTTGCAACCTTTGATTGATGAGCTAAAAAAATTGTGGTATGATAGTGTTGAAACATATGACATATCAACCAAGCAGAATTTCAATTTGCATGCTAATTTAATGTGGACTATTAATGATTTTCCTGCGTATGGAATGCTGTCTGGGTGGATGACTGCTGGGAAGCTAGCTTGTCCTTACTGCATGGAAAATAGTAAAGCGTTCACTTTAAAACATGGCCGAAAGCAATCATGGTTTGATTGTCACCGTCAATTCTTGCCTGATGATCATGAGTTTAGAAGGATGAAAAATGCATTCATAAAGAATAAAGTGGAATATGATTCTCCACCTCCGATACTTTCAGGTGAGGAAATTTGGGAGAGGGTCCAGAACTTCAGTAAAGTTACTGAGGCTCCACCTTATAGATTCCCCGGATATGGTGTTAATCATAATTGGACGAAACAGAGTATATTTTGGGAGTTGACTTATTGGAAGGATAATATTCTCCGACACAACCTTGATGTCATGCATATTGAGAAGAATTATTTTGATAATTTGTTCAACACAGTGATGGATGTTAAAGGTAAGACAAAAGATAACCCGAAGGCTAGAATGGACTTACAAGAATATTGCACGCGGCCTGAATTATACTTGCAGACAGCAAACAATGGTAAGGTGTTCAAGCCCAAAGCAAGTTACATATTCACTTTGGAGGAAAGATGACAAATTTGTGATTGGGTTACGAAATTGAAGGTGCCTGAGGGTTATGCGTCGAATCTTGGAAAAAAAGTAGATATGGAGGTAGAGAAGTTGAGCCATTTGAAAAGTCATGACTGCCATATTTTCATGGAGACCTTAGTGCCTATTTCATTTTGTGGTTTGCCTGAAAGAATCTGGAAACCCATCACAGAGATTAGTTTGTTTTTCAAAGACTTGTGTTCTACCACATTAAGGGAAGAAAACCTACTTCGGATGGACCAGAACATCCGTGTAATTTCTAGTAAGATGAAAAAAATATTCCCATGTGGTTTCTTTGATGTGATGGAACACCTTCCAATACACCTTGTACACGAGGCACGAAGGGCCTGTTCAATGCAGATGGATGTATCCCTTTGAGAGGTAATATTATAAGTTTGATGTAATATTCTATTTTATTTGAATATTCTTGGCTAACATGAGATTATGTAGGACAATTGGCAAATGCAAACAATTTGTTAAGCAGAGGAATAAGATTGAAGGATCTATATGCGAAGCCTATCTTGCAAAGGAAACTGCACATTTTTGTTCTTATTATTTTGAGAGTAACGTGCCATGTTCTAGGAATAGGCCCAATAGGCACACGGTCGAATGTGTGAATGATCCATTATATCCACCAATGTCCATATTCAATCAACCAGGCCGATGTTCTAAGGATGTTAGAAAGAGAAGTTTGAGTGATATGGAGTACAAGTCAGCTACACTTCATGTGTTGCTAAATTGTCCCGAAGTTATACCATTTCTCAAGTAAGTATTGATTTATTAGTTATCAAAATATAAAATTTACTGTGACTACATATTGATGCAACTACTAAAAATATTTGATATGTCACAGTCACTTCGTGGGTCAATTTGGCCATGATGCTGTATATACGAGATTTGATACGTGGTTCAAACAGTTTGTAAGTGTGTGTGTGTGTGTGTGTGTGTGTGTGTGTGTGTGTGTGTGTGTGTGTGTGTATATATATATATGTATATGTAGTGAATGTATAAAAATTGATTCATAAGTTGTGCTAACTTATGAATTTTTTTTAACTCTATGTAGGTAAATAATTCAGATAATGGTATAAATCAATTTTTGAAAGATATATCTTGGGGACCTGGCTTCAGGTCACAACAATGTCTAAGTACGTAGTGAATGGTTATAAGTTTCATATAGAGGATTGCTCTAAAAATAAAAATAGCAACAACATCGGGGTGTGGGTTCAAGGTGGTGATGGCAACCAAGTTGGAGATATTGATTATTATGGTGTGGTCAAAGAAATATTACAACTAGAATATACAGGTTGACCATATAAGAAATTGATACTCTTTAGATGCAAGTGGTTTGACCCAAATCCAACAAGAGGTACAAGAGTACACAACCAATACAACATAATTGAGGTTAATCATACGAGGGAGTATGATCGCTATGATCCTTTCATAATTGCACATAACGTTAGGCAAGTATATTATGCTCCTTATCCATTGCAGCAGAATAAGTCCGATTGGTGGGTTGTAATAAAAACTAAGCCTGTAGGTAGGGTGGAAGTCGAGAATGTGTTAGATGTTGCATATCAAAACGATATCTCCAATGTTCACCAAATAGTGGACGATCAGTTAGAAAATGATTTGGAATATCCTGAACGCATATTGGAAGAAGTTGATATAAATGAAGTAACAATTATAGAAAATGAGGACGAAGAATCAACTGATGAAGCTCAAACAAGTGAGGACGAAGAATTCTCGGACGAGGAACAATACATCGATGAGGATTAAAAAGTTGGTTTTTTAAAGCACTCTCGTTTTATAGCTAGTTTCTTATATGTTTCAATCTAAATGTGTATTATATTATGCAGATGGCAGGCAAGGGTCAAGATAACAATGACCCTACTAGTTCTCGGGGTCGAGAAAAGGGTAGGAAGGGAAAGAGGAGGGTAGAAAATAATACTCCCTCTTGTCCACCCTTTTCAGAGATGCCTATGTCTTATCCTCCACCACACAGCTATACTGAGCTGCCACAGCATCACGAGCTGTACACCTTCATTCAGACAACAAGTCTTCCATCACAGGGCCATAGGACTATACGTCCGACATACAGTCCAGCTGCCTCACAGCCATCTGCATCACATCCACATGGATCACATCCCTACATATCACAGCCACATGGATCGCATCCATCCATGTCACAGCCACTCGAGTCACAGCCACTCGGGTCACAGCCATCGGTATCACATCCACTTGGGTCGCATCCAACTATGTCGCAGTCACAGGGATCGCATCCATCTTCATCATCGACTCCATCTATTGCAGGCCTTCGCCTGTGAGGCAGTAGCTCTGACCCGCCTACACCGTCTTCACATGCCTCTGATACACATGCTTCAGATGGTGATGACGAGGTAGTGCATTATAATCGATATGGCAGGATCATCATAGTCCCTGAGGGTGATGGGTAAGTGTTATTCATTATTTTTGCGTCTATTGATTTGTAACATTTTTACTAAGATAGTAATGTGTTTTTATTGTTAAATTGCAGGTTCAGGCCAGGTAATAAGACTACGAGGATAATCACCAATGCCATCTGAAAGCTTTATGATGGCCCTTATGCGACTTGGACTGATTGCCCATTCTCATTGAAGGAGCAAATTTTCAATCAATTTAAGGTATAAATATTCTTTTAAACAGTTTAATAATTTATATTTATGATGTTTCCATCTAATATTTAACTTTTAAAATACAGAGCAAGTGTGTATGGGAAGACCGCTATAGCGCAGAAGTGGCTACAAATTTTTATCATAAAGCTCGCAAGAGATTGGCGGATGCTTTCTCAGATGCTATAAAGAAGAACAAGAGGCATGGCTGGTTACTTGAGAATTTGTGGAATGATTTGCAAAGGCAATGGCTTACCGCAGAGTTCTTAGAGAGGAGCGAAAAAGGAAAGAAAGCTCGCGCATCCGAGAAAGGAGGCTCCTTGCCCACTGGAGGTGCGATCAGCCTAGGGACAATAAAAAGAAGATTGGTACGTAATTGCTTAAATTATTTTACTTTTCTAAGTATATCTATTCTGTTTATTAACTAAATTAATTTATTTTCAGGAAAAGAAATATGGGCGTCCAATGAGTCATGATGAGCTATTCAAGGAGACACATATTGTGAAGAAGAAGAAAGAGGGGGGATCGAGATAGGTGGGTCGAGGACCGGGCCTCGACTGCATATGTAAACTTTCAATTTTCTTTAAGTATTATAATTTACTTTTATAAAAATTTTGAAATACTGATTTAATTTAAAATAATATAGGGTCGCTACCAAAGTAACGTGGAGGAATTCATCCGTAGTCATCCAGCTGGTAAATCGGGTGAGCCAACCTAACCTTCGGACGAGGATGCTGAAAGAATATGGTTGGAGTCTGTTGGCGGTCCAAAATGGGGGAAGGCATACGGGCTTCCTACTAAAAACTTCCATCGCTATAAGTGTGGAATGCGAGAAATAGGGACTTCCTTGCAAGGCGAGCAACTTAATAGGGAGAGCCTCTCTGCTATGCGGGAGACAGTGACAAAGCTCACATCAGAGCTAGAAGCGGCCAAGGAAAGAGAAAGGCTTAGAGATGCTTAATTCCTTGGTATGCAAGCTCAGATCAGAACTCTCGTATCTAGTGGAGCTTTTCCGTTGCCCCGATCTCGTGAGTCATCTCCAGAGGGTCGACCTCCACGTGATCGTTCCTCCCGTCCTACTCGTGATCATTCCTCCCGTCCTCCCCGTGATCGTGCTTCCCGTCCTCCACAAGACCGTTCTCTATATCGTCTTGTAAATGAAAGTTCATCAGACGGTGATGATGATGTTGTAGAAAATACCCCTTGACTTTTATATACTTTGAACTAGACAAATAGAACCAGTTTTGAACTAGTTGTAATTAGTTTTAACTTGGTTTTGAATTTTTATGTTCAATTGAACTTTAATTTGTTAGTTTTAAAGTATTTATTGAATGTTTTGGTTGTTGTTGTTGTGTTAGTGTTGTTGTTGTTGTGTTGTTGTTGTTGTTGTTGTTGTTTTGGTTATTGTTGTTGTTGTTGTTATTAGGTGTATTGGTATGCTGGCAGGTGGTGTAGCTGCCAAAACAGGCATTTTATGCCAAAATTAAACCCAGAAAAACCGACCAAAGTTGGTCGGTTTTTAATAAAAAAATAAATTATTCCAAAATACCGACCAAAGTTGGTCGGTTAATGAACATTGAATTCCCAGAATTCAACATTACCGACCAACTTTGGTCGGTATTTTGCCTGCACTGTTGAGATTACCGACCATAGTTGGTCGGTAATGTTTAATTTTAATTATTTTAAAAATATATATATTTTCAATTACCGACCAAAGTTGGTCGATTTTTTTAAATTTTAATAATTAATAAAAAAAATATAATTTAGTTAAACCGACCAACTTTGGTCGGTAAAATTAAATTAATAAAATATGTTTTCGACCAAAGTTGGTCGGTAAGTAATTAAACTTGTCAGATGGTCGTTTTAATATACCGACCATCAAAATACCGTCGGTAATTTTCCGACCAACTTTGGTCGGTAAGCCATTCCGACCATCAAAACACCGTCCACACCGTAATGGTCGCGTTTTGGTCGGTAATTGGCCATAACCGACCAACTTTGGTCGGTTTTTAGCGAATTTTTAGTAGTGTAGCTAATTATGGGATTTTATCCTGCATTTCTGCAAGAGGCTGTTTTCACGGCTCGAACCTGTGACCTCTTGATCACATGACATCAACTTTACCAGTTTACGCACACTTCAATAAGAAACTAATTAGTGCTTACAAAAATAATACACAGAAAAGATTGAGTTTCATAATGAAAGTAAACGTTGTGCTATTTTTGGTTTCTTTGATAGTTAACCAGTAAGAAACTTGCTGAGAAGATGGTCCCCAAAGTTCAAATTTGGTGATTAGAATTCGCCAGCCATTAGAGCATGTGGGGTGTGGAACAAATCATAAAATGACACAATCATTTGGGCTGCGAATGGTTGGAAAATAGGCAGATTATAAGTTACACAAAGGCAGATCACTTTGTCATTGTGCCTACTCAAGCTTCAAAATATATCACGTGTCTTTTTGGTCGATATATGGACGACGACGTTGGAGTTTTAACACCTCCAACTGATTTTAAAGATTGAGTTAAAGCTTTAGATAGGTAACAACTCCAAACGCCAACTTATAGCACTACTTTTGGTAGCGACTATTTTATTTCTTGTAGTGCTCTAACAACACTAATAAACATGAAAGTGAGTTGTTGAAACCTAATAAACATGAAAGTGAGTTGTTGAAACCAAGAAGATTGTTCTTTAAAATTTTACTTTTCTCATAGAAAATGTAGCTAATCCAAAGCATTTTTAATTTTAATTTTACTTTACATATAATTTTATGAAATATTTCCACCAAACGTTTAGACCAATGTGAATGTGCATATGTTACACCCCATATTTTCGTAAGTAAAAATGCGTCGTAAGCAGACTAATGTAAGACCAAAAATGAGATCATCTTTGAAAGTATATAAAGTAAGTTAATCATGTTACCCCGAAGGTAACAAATATTAAAGATCATGAACAACAAGTACAAAGAGGGTTGGAAGGTTCAGAAACTAAACGAATTGAAGAGAATAATATTTTGTCGAAAGTCGACAAGTTGGGAATATTATAACCCATATCTTTGGGGTTAGATTAGGGATCTTAACATGATAAGAGGGTTATGTTATGATTTATTTTATTCTTATGATAGTCATGTATTAAGTTTTGAGGTCCAGCGAGTTGTAGAACAAAAGTCGATGAAAGTCATCACAAGTTACGTTCATATGAAAGTCATCACAAGTTACGTTCATATGTTTTTTCCAATATACTTAGAGTTATGGGGTGATCCACCCATAAAATTGAAGATCTATGAGTCTATTTTCTAACGCATTAAGCTGTTTATCAATACGACATCAGAGTAGAGAGATATATGTATTTTTGCCAGACTGCGCAAACTGCTAGGTGACAAGTAGGTGTGTCACCTACTTGCTTAAATGAAAGGACTAAATATGTCCAAAAAGAAGCTATTTCGGGTCGATCAAAGAGACCTTTTAAGGTCTTATCTCCTGCAAATATTACACTCATTATATAGCAAAATAACCAGAGATAAGCCCCTGCAAAAAATCCTCACAAAAATTAAATACAAACCCTAATTGATTTTCTCTTCTTTTCAAGTTCTAGTTAGAGGAAAACCTAAGATTTGAAGAACCAAGGTAGGATCTGAGATATTCAACAAATAAGGTAAGTATACTGCTCTCTTTCATCCTTTTTTTCTGCTGGAAATATATGAAAAGTCATTCTATAATTGTAAGAACTCGCGGGACGGTGATCGAAAGTCGTGAGTTCGAGTTATTCAACTTGTAGTGGACTGTTTTGCGGGTTGTTTCGTGTTGCTATTGGATTGCGTGTTTTGCTACTGTTTTAGGGAGTTTTGGAGGAGAAAGGATGTGGAGAAACACTACATAAATCCAGGGTGGTGGGCTGATCGTTCGTCATAATATTTTCGAACTATTTGATACTACTACGGTGGTCGTTTTGTGTATGAAGAGATTGAGGTGTGTGGGGCTATTTTGTAGTATTTTGTGGTGTATATAAGGTTTGAAAATAATGTATATATAATGTTATTGTTGTGTTCTTGTGTTGTTGGTGTTATCTCGAATTAGGAGGAAGTAAAGATTATAGGGGAGATGCTGCCCGTTTTAATATAAAATAAGATTGCCGTTCGTTATGCGATAGTTGTACCTTTCATAATTTAATGATAGTATTATTATCGTTGTTATAGATTAAGGTTCGAAGAGAAGAGTTCAACGTGGTTATTGGAAAGATTGTGATAACGTATGCTAAATATTTTCTTCATTTTGGCATGATCCCGTAACTACAGGTGTTTGATAACGAGACATAAAGAGAAATTTGTATTCTTGAATTTATGTACATTATCCTAGTCTCATAAGTTATAGCATTCTCCCTTATCGGGGCTTTATATTCAGTTAAGTATTGTCTTCTTCCAGTCTCTCTCTCTCTCTCTATATATATATATATATATATATATATATATATATATATATATATATATATATATATATATATATATATACACACACACACACACACACACACACACACACACACACATTTTGAAACCATAGGTGCACCACCTGTGGTGGTTGTCAATAATGTCAACTGATGTTCGAACATTTGGTGATTTATAGCTTATTATTAATTATGAATATCATTCAAAGAGACATACAATATGTTTCTTAAACTATTCAATTCTTACGATTGATATTTAAAACAAAGAGGTAAAATAGACTGCTAATGGCAATTTGATACAATAAAAATTTAAACTTATGCAAAAAGAAGCACGGAAAACATCAAAAATTATTAATATATGACTAATTCTTTATATGGGAATTGCTTAGAAAAATAAACTATATGCTATAATAAAAAAAATTATAAACAAAAGTTCAAATAATTTGATTGTAACCAAAATATTTAAGGAAGTTCATTGTGTAATTTATTGTTCAGTCAATAATTTGTCACAACTAAAATATTCCTTAAGAAAATTATGCTAACAATTCAAAATTCTTTGAGGTAAAAGCAATTACAAACTAAGAAGCAAAAAGGGTAAAGAAAAAATTACTTGAGAAATAGCAATTGGGATTGGGGTTGGCATAAATTGGGATGAGGAGATAATAGATATTAGGAAAAGCTGAAAGAGAGAAATAAGGATTATGGAGTGTGTGTTGGAAAACAAATGAAAGAAAAAAATAAAGGAAAAAATAAATTCTTACAAGAAGGAAGTTCAAGTGGGATTCGATCCCTTGACCTTAGGAAAATAAAACCAACCAGTGCACCACTCAACTCTTTTTAAGCATGGATTCCAGAAGATAATATTAGACAATTTCTGTGAATTATGTACATGGAATATCTTATTTCTTGGGAAGACCATGGGTTCACGTGAACCCCATTTTATTAAGTAGATCCGCCCCTGGGTAGGCCTCTATTGGGCAACCTCTGATCAGATGGTAAGTTATATATCGAGCCTACTCTGGCCGAGCACCTATGAGCGAGCCCAGAATGGCCGAGATACCGAGCCTAGTATGGTCGAGAGCCTATGAGCGAGCCTACTACGGCCGAGCAGTTACATGTTCCGAGCCTTATAGGGACGGACAACTATTTTACTTACTATATTGAGATAGTTGATTCAGTATCAGCAGGTAAGTATATCTCCAGATCATCTTTGACTCCCAGCTACTTTCAGTTATTATATTATCAATTTAGTTTCAGCTTTCAGTTATTCTATTGCCTTACATACTCGGTACATTATTTCGTAATGACGTCCCTTTCCTGGGAACGATGCATTTCATGCATGCATGTTCGGATAGACAGACTGGTAGACCTCCTCCGTAGGTGTTGTTCATGTTTAGCTTGATCGGTAAGCTCCACATCCTTCAGAGTTGCCGGGTCTAGGATTTTGAGTACATTTTTTTTTTTTTTTGTGTGTGTGTGTGTGTGTGTGTGTGTGTGTGTGTGTGTGTGTAGGTAGGTAGGTCGGGGCCCTGTTCCGACCACAATACATCCATCAGTAGAGGCTTGTAGATATATCCTGTCAGTCAGTGCAGTATGTTGGGCTTGTAGGCCTTGTATGTATATTTTTGTTGGTTTGTTATTTGTAGTAGTTATGACGGCCTTGTCGGCCCAGCTTTATATTGATATTCAGTCGGAGCTAGTTTCCGTTCAGTTTTATATTTTGTTTCACAAATTGTCTTGCAATATGGCCCTATGGCCAACGTATGACATTGTATGTTCAGAGTCCCTTAGTCTCAAATTGGTACATTCGGTTAAGTGAGGCACCGGGTGCCGGTCTCGCCCCCTAGGTTTGGGGCGTGATAGCATCCGCCCCTATTGCGTTGTTACTTTAAACTCTTTACCACTTTTATTATTATTATTATTATAACAGAGAATTACAACATTGTGAAAAACGTATCTCGAACCACGTCACATCAATGTACTCGTGGTTATCGACACATTATTTTCGCAACTATTGAGATTGTCACTAAAAGCCTTATTTTTAGATAAAGCACAACTTTTGAATGTGGTCGCTGAAAACTTTATTTTTTATAGTACTCTAACAATACTAACTGAAATGAGTTGTTGAAGCCAAGTAGATTGTTCTTTAGAGTATTACTTTTCGCATACAAAATATTGGCTAAACCAAACTATTTTTATTTTTATTTTTTATTTTGTAAATAATTTTTATGAAATTTTTCGCCAAGGATTGGACTAATGTGAATGTGCATCCAGCCCTGTTACATTGTTATTATTGTTTTATTATTAACTTTTGTGGCGACTGTGGTCGCCTCCAAAAATAAATAAATGCGTCCAGAAACTTTACCTGAAAACTTTAATTTTACAAGATCGTCAATCGAAAAGGCGACCTATAGCGCTATTTTTTGCGGCGACGATATGGGTAGCCAGAATAGTACTCATCTGAAAACTTTGATTTTACAAGGTTGTCAATCGGAGAGGCGACCTAAAGCAACTGAAAACTTTACTTTCAGAAGGTCGTGAATTGAAAGAGCGACCTATAGACAACCTTTGGTGGCGAAAACATAAGTCGCCACAAATAAACGTTACTTGGCGACATAAAGCAACTCTTTGTGGCGACTATTTGAGTTGCAACAAATAGTCATCAGCTGAAAACTTTAATTTTAGAAGGCCGTTAGTCGAAACAGCATTAGGACAACTTTGGCGGCGACCACAGATGCCGCCACAAATAGTTGTCACCAATAAACTTTAATTTTAGAAGATCATCAATTGAAATGGCGACCTATACAACAACTTTTGATATACATAGAGAGTGTGGTAAAACACAGTCTAATTATAACAGTTGAAGAATTTTTTACCTTAAATTTTTAAAATAATATTTTCCAATTACAATCTTCTACTTACTTTCTTAGTTACAAGGTCAGCAACAGGCAGATTTTGTTTTTAAACCAGTTCAAATTCAAGTCGATTGTCAAGCAGGGTTCAACTTTCTAAAATCGTATTTTTGTAACCAACAGATTTAGTCAGCCACATACTCAACAAACAATTCTCTCAAAATAAAATTCAGATGCTTCTCACAACCTCAAAAGAAGTAACTTTATTCTGTTCGATTCAATAGTGCATCATTCAGTATTAATACCAACATAAAAATAAGATGCCCTTTCAAAACATAGACTACACTAGCATACAATAAATACCAACTAAATTTTCGCAGAAAAAAAAAAAGGAGAATATAAAAGAGCAGGAAAGGAGCAAATTCTATGAGTCTTTTTACCCCAAACACACGATTTCTTTACACGCTAATATTTCAAAACGGCCAACAAGTAAATATGCCATGCAAATTTTTAATCTTATTCGACGAACAAAAATGGTATTGCTACTGTTGAATGGTACCATTGAACAACACCCTTAAGATACAATGCAAAAATCTACTTCGCTAAGGTGGCATCTTTCCTATAAGCCTAAAACCAACACCCCATTCCATAACTTTAAAATGGTTCTATGAAACTATATACACATCACAACAAACCAGCACTAAGCTGCATAAAGCTCAAGAACCCAATAGCTCCTTGATCCCAGCTTTCTGGGTCGTAGTCAGACGAACGGGGAACTTGATGTCAAATTTGATTCTCAGATTTCCTTTCTTTGTTGGGTCTTTTGGAAGCGGCATACCTTCGCCTGGGACAACGTGTTCATAATTTGGTTGAATAACATTGTTGACGGGAATGGTTAAGTTCCTTCCATCTAGAGTTGTAAGTTGGACTGTACAACCAGTCAATGCTTCAACCAGAGAGATCTTTTGTGTAACAATTAAGTCGTTTCCGTCGCGTGAGAAAACTCTATGAGGTTTCTCATCTATTATGAAGACAAGATCAGCTGGTATAACACCAGGCTGCTCATTCCCTTTCTCTTGGAAGGTAATCTTTGTACCTTTTTTCCAACCAGGTTTAATATTGATTGTTAGAATCTCCTCCACCTGCATTCTCTTGCTGCAAGCAACAAAAGTACAGAAAATAAGTTTAGTAGGCAAATGGATACCCACAGCAACAACAACATCAAAGCCCGGGGAGGGTAGTGTGTATGCAGATCTTATCCCTACCTTGTGAAGGTAGAGAGGTTGTTTCCGATAGACCCTCGACTTAAGAAACACTAATCAGGAAGCAACCAACAATAATAACAAAAAGAAAAAAATAAACACTAAAATAGATACCCGCACTAAACACAATATAAATAATCTAACACGTCTGGCCAAAAAAAACCTTAAAAGGCCCGGAACAACGGGAAAAGAATCAGAACTAGATGCTTAAACTACAAATAGCTAGTCTACTCATGAAAATCAATCAACTTGGTGATGCATTAAAGACTTAGAATTAGAATTAATTGACTTCACTTTTTTACAAGGAAATACAAAGACTTCATACTACACTACTGCTTCAACAGGATGAGTTTGAAGGTCCCTACTCCACCTATAATGCAAATTCGCTACAGGTAGGCTTCATTATATCATAGGTCAAATACTTTTTAGGAGAATTTGATAAAATTATGTATAATCTTCTCCTCTTTTTTTTGTTGAATTACGCAGGATTTAACGAGCTAAATAGTAACAAGATGGTATAACAGACAGTTAATAAGCTTGATCATAAATAAGTATAGATACAATATGCTACTAACTAGGGATTTAGGAAATTTCCGCTTAAGTTGAAGAAATGGAAAGGTAAAAGGGCACTACACTAGTACCTTATCCCTAGCTTCTATCACACAACTATCTTTACCTCAGGTCAATGAAGTACTTAAAGAAAAAAAACCCGCAAAGGACAGAAGTCATTACATTGTAAGTTTAGATTTATAGAAAACCAAATTTAAAAGTTTGAGGGATAGCAAGTGCTTCTCAGCAGAGAAATAAAAAAAGCTATCTCCAGATCACCTTCCTATGACTACAAAGAGCGGAGATCAATATATAAGAAAGAACCTATTAGGATGATGAGACCAAGAATTCCCAAAGATAACAAGGTCATTATTAAGTTTCCAATATGGATAGCCAGAAAGCCAGAAACTTACCAAGTCACATCAACCATAAGTTGGTGTATCTTAATGTAAATGGAACTACTAGCAATGATCACTAACCAGACTCCGAATTTACATGAATAAAATCCAGGCATTTGACCAGATATCCTCGTCCAGACTACTTGCCTAGCAGAGGGCTTTCCCTTATTCAACAGGACAGTTCTTTATGTGAGCTGAACTAACTGGGATGGAGGCTATTCTGAGAGGTTAGTATTACAGCTAATTGAGTGATAACTAACGTTTTCACTAAATTCCAGGTAATTGACATTAAAACCTAGAATGGATAAGATTCTACCGATTTGCGAGATGATCGTAAACCAATAGTGCATAACAAGCAGACAATATAAGTTCAAAAGTTGATGGGCAAACAAATAGAAAAGCGATGATCAGAGTGTATGAACACCACTATTTACTACACATGCAGAGCCCGTTTGGACATAAAACAAATTTCACTTTTTTCGAAAAATTTTCACTTGAAGATGAATTTTGGAATTTTCGAAAATTTGAAAAACTCCAAAAAGCTGTTTTTTAAAATTCACTCAAATCACTCACAAAGCTTCAAAAAACAACCCAAAATAATACTCATGTCCAAACACAACTCTAATTTTCAAATACCATTTTCACTTGAAAATTTTTTTCATTTTTTTTTGGGAATTTTACGATCTTATGTCCAAATGCCCACGCAATATTTCAAGTAAAAAGCTGAAGCTCAACAGCAAGATTGATAAACATTGACCAGTGACCAGTCGAACAGATTGTATGGAACCATTACTTACCCACTCGCATCAGCAACTTCTCTAGAAATTTTCATCTTCTTGGTGGTACCCTTGTAAAGATCCTCAAGATGACAAGGCAAGTTCTGCTGTATCGGATCCTCTTTCCTTGGAGCTGATTGATACATTGAAGCACCACCACCACCCCCTCCTTCACCAAAGGATGCAAACATATCAAACCTTGGTCCCCTACCTCCAGCACCTCCAAATGGATTTGAACAGCCGAAAAATTCAGCAAATATGTCATCAGCACTTCTAGTATTAAATCTGAATGACTGGGGGCCTTCCCCAGTAGAGAAGAAGGGGGAACCACCACGACCCGGCCCGCCTGCTCCTGGCGGTAGCACCCCACCCTTCAGCCCTTCTTCACCATACAGGTCATACACAGCTCTTTTCTGGGAGTCGCTAAGCACCTAGTAACATTAATGCAGAAGAACATAAGTCATCAATTTAACACTCAACCGAATAACATCTAACAACACCAATCAAAGAGAATCTCTAATGATTAATTATTCGGAACAAATTCGCTGTCCTAGATACTTAATTTCAAAAGAAAAGCAGGCAGACAAGCACCTATTGGAAAGGGAATTCAATTGTATCTTTTTTGTTGAAAAATTACATTGCGTAAATAGGGTTAAAATAATTTCTTTTTGTACATCTATAGAATGTTGAATCCCGTAACATAAGAGAAACTTCTAGTGTAGTGGGAAAGGGGGTTCAAAAATTACTTTAAGTCATAGGTTCAAATCAAAGTGTGTAATTCCTATACCCGAATTTATGGCTCCGCCACTGAAGAAAAGCGCACTAACCTCTGTTTAACAATTTGTTTCGAACTACTTCAGATTTGGGAAAAGCGGTTTACTTTCACTAATGATTTTTCAAACTTTTTTTGTAACACCTTTCAACTAAACAAATATTCAAATTTGCAGAGCTTTTGTAAACCTCCCTAAAAAAAGTTAACTTTTTGGCTAGGTTATGGATACTAAAAGTTCAAAGAGCTTTAATTTAGCAAATATGAATGAAACCTTAAGAACACACTAAACTATAAAGGAAAAAGATTGAAGCTTAAAACTCAAACACCTATAAAACATTCTAATTACCAGTGCTTTTATGTACCTTTCTAAGACAATTTAACTTTTTTGCAAGACTATCAATACTAGAAGCTTTAATCTAGTAATAACGAATCAACGATTGAGAACCCATTAAGCTATTAAAGTAAAACGATTGAAACTTTTAACTCAAAAAGCAAAATGCAAAGATTTAAGGAAAAGGATTAACATACATCATAGGCTTCAGAGATCTGTTTGAACCTAGCTTCAGCAGCTTTCTTGTTATTGGGGTTCTTATCAGGATGCCATTTCATAGCAAGTTTTCTATAAGCTTTCTTCAAATCATCATCTGTAGCGTTCTTATCTACACCCAATACTTTGTAATAATCCACCCCCATCTCCTCTACTTTTCTTTTCTTCACTTTGACCTATTTGGTTTTCCTTAAATAAATACTGAACAAAAAAAGGGATCTTTAAATGGTCATTGAGGTTCCTTGAGTTTGTGGGTTTTTTGGAAGAAACACAAATTGAAAGGAATTTGGAAGATTTTTAGAAAGAGAAAGGGAAAGGGAAAGGGGAAAGAAAAGAAACTCGTCCGGAAAAGCGCTACAAGAACCGACGAGTCGAGAAAACTGTAGAAGGTTTCAGAAGAAGCTCATAATTAGAACTAGGGTTGGCCGATGTTGCCCACGTCATTGAAAGTAATTAACAGGAGTATGAGTTTTCTTTGTTTATTATACATGTTATAAATATATTATATTATGGACCGTTGTAAATAAGCTTCATGAAAAAAGTTTATTCATATGAGATTTCGTCGTAAATATATTTATCTATTTAGTATTCTATTGGAAATAAGTATCCTGAAGAAGCTTATCTTTTCGGTACTACGTTATGGATAAATATTATCCCTGGTAGAACCGTAGAAAATTATCTATATCTGGTAAAATAAGCTTATCCTTTCGGTACTCCATTATGAATAAATATTACCCTCGGTAGAAGATTATCTATATATGGTACAATAGCAGCTTACAAGCACCTTACACAGCAACTTGGAATAGCAGGTTACAAACAGCTTACACAGCAACTTCCTTTCTTCTATAAATAGAGTAACTTTCAGTTCATTATATATATCAGTTTGAAGTTGAATAATATATCAGTTTCTCTCTATACTTGTCTTTACTTTAGATTCTTTATTTTATAACACGTTATCAGTACAAGACTCTGCCATCTCGAGCAAATACTTTGAAAGTATCAGAGGTGTGAGCACGTAATTTTTGCCCTACGAAAACATTCCTACAAAATCCACAAAAAATAAATCTTTCTAATTGTTTTTGATTTTATAGAATTTTAGGAATTCCTTTTTAATTGTTTGCATTTAGTTGTATTTTTGTGCATATTTAATATTTTAAAATCATGAAGAAAAAAAAACAAAAAAAATTAATTCTTCATGGCATGACATTTTAGGTTTAATTGCATTTTAGAACTTAATCACATAATTTATAAATGAAAATCACAAAAATACTCTGGTCATTTTTACATTTTCTAGCTTTTGATTCTAAATTAATGATTTTCTTTTATTAGTTCACATTGTTAAGGTAACTAATTAATTAATTGATAGATAAAGTAGTAAAATGGTTAATTTTGCAATTTGATTTCTAAGTGTTATGTGAGTTTAAAGTAGCTAACTTTGCAAAATTAAAGAAGGAAAAAAAAGGGGTTGTGTAGCTTTGATTTGAAATTGGGCCGACCTCAATGGCCCAATTGCCTTAACACCCGCCCCAGTCCATCTCCAAACCAGCCATATCCCGTAATAAACCAAAACGACCCAGTTTTGGTCACAAGCAATCACGGCCATTCAGATACTTTCAATCCAATGGCTCGCAACTCCTCACTCAAATCCCATTTAACTGTCTGAATATGCCCCCTCCCCCAAAACCTAGAGAAGACCCTTCACTCTTCATTTCCTCACCCTCTCTAGTAAACCCTAGCCGCCCCTAAAATCTAAAAAAATCTCCACCGGCGGCTCACCACCAAACAACCCCAAATCTTCACCCCACAATCCCCACCTCCTCCTCATCCTATATCTCCTTTTGATTTCCGCCAAAAAAACCTAGAGTTGCCCGATTTTCATATCTAAAAATGGCCAGAAACCTAGCCTCATTTCCCCTTTGATGTTGTCGATAATTTTAGATGTTTTGAGTTAAAATTGACATTCATTAATTGTTCTTGTTAAGAACAATTGATTAATGTAAGTTTTAACTCACTTCGGAATCATCGGAATCCGGCCAAGTTTCGTGGATTCACTTTAATTGAACCATGTTCTTTTCATTAGGTACATCCTTACTTTGTTCTATCTCATTCTAGTTTTCATTTTTTTTAAAAGAGAGAGAGAGAGAGAGAGAGAGAGAGAGAGAGAGAGAGAGAGAGAGAGAGAGAGAGAGGGGGGAGGAGCGGAGGAATAGTTTGGCTAAGTGTTTGATTGAATTTGTTTGTTGAGTATCTAAATTAGTTTAATTAGGTTGGTTTAGCTCATTAACTGGTTAACTAACAATAGATTAATATTTAGCTTAATATATTTATTTTAAATATTCACATGTTAGATTTGTTTCAGTTGTTTGTGATTTAGCAATTTAATTGCATGATAATTAGTCTTAATTGTTGAGTTAATTAGATTGATTTTGCTTCATTATTTCTTGTGAGTGATCTGTATGCTTTGTTATGGCCCATTTGTAATTAACAAAAGTCTAAGGGGACATTTGGGAATTAGAACTGAGCAGAATCTTTTCTGTTAACAGCTGAAAAGTTCTAGAATAAAGTAGAAGAGACTATAATGCAAAAGGACATGAAAATTTAGGTCAAAATTGGGGTGAAAGGGGTAAAATATAAAAGTTAAAAGGGCTGAAAAAATATAGAGGAATATCTGAATGGACAGCTGTCCAACAACTGTCCAATTCAGTTTTTAAAAGATACGCATTCCCTATTTTTTAGCTGATAGCTTCTTAGCTGATGATTCCTTGATTTTGTTTGCATATAAGAGAAAAAAAGGGCAGTCGATACACATACAAAAAACTCTCTGAAATTCAGAATTCCTCTTTTTCATTCTCTCACTGATTTTTACACTGATTTTCTGAAAATCCACTGTCCTTCACTTTCATTTTTGGTAAAGAAAATTTCTGGAAAACCAACTTTGGAATTTCAGAAACGAAAAAAAAAACCCAAAGGTTTTCATTAGCTTGCTTCATTATCGGATAGTTGGAATTCAAGGTTTCTGGGTTTAAAGTTTGGTTGAGCTTCGTTTCTTGCTGGTTATTACTGTTTTATCAAGTTGTAGCCGACTCTCATTTCTAGCTGTGCTTCTCAAGTTCAGAGGCCTATTTTCTGACATTTATTTGGTTTTCAATTTTTTTGCTGTTTGCTGTTAGGTATGTATACTTCCATCTTTAGTCTTTCATTTCACTAAAGGCTGGGCATCCAATTTACTTCTTTAAACATGCTTGTCCACAAAATAATTCCTTAGCTTGAGACCTCTTTCAATAATCTTAAACAATTAGAAATTAATCAATCTTTGAATATCGTAGAAATGCTTTTAGGTGCGCACTTAATTTATTATCGTGATTGTGTATACGTTCGCATAACATAATTATGATTTCCAAAAATAAATCAAAGTATGCATCCGCGCGACTTTGGCAGATCAATATTAATAATTAATAAAGCGTAATTAATTGTGTACACATACGCGTGACATAATTTCAAGCGCCCCACATAAAGCGGACTTACACACATGTAATCCGTTTTTAAAGATAAATCCATAAGCGCCATAATTAAAAGCGGTAAAAAGGGTAAATATACATAGGTTCTAAAACTAAGTAATTAAATAATCTAACTAAGCCAAGTATGATTAAAGCGACTGTGCTAAAATTACGGAATCCGAGAATACCTAACACCTTCTCCCGGGTTAACAGAATTCTTTACCCGGTCTTCTAATTTTCGCAGACTTTAAAACAAAGTTAATTTCCTCGATTTGGGATTTATAATAAACCGGTGACTTGGGACACCATAATAATTATCTCAAGTGGCGACTCTAATTAAATAAATAATCTTATTTTGAATAATGTCACTTAAATTGAAAAAACTCCTCTATCCCTCGGGAAAAAGGAGTTGTGACAGCTCTGGTGACTCTGCTGGGGACGAACCCAGAATCTCTGGTTCAGGGTTCAGAATTTGATCTTGTAATGTAATCTATACTTTGCTTTCTTAATTGTTGATATTACTGTGTTTGTGGGCCTACTGTGCTAATTGCCGCTCATTTACCGCATGGATATTATTTGAACTGTATAAACTATCTTCTTACGCCTCCCTTCTGAGTCTTCTAAAAATATGGTGCACATGTACGCGTGGCCTACTTTTATGTTAGAGGTCATACCAAATAGAACGAGGCTCGATCAGCAACTAGGCCGGGTAGACTTTCGTGCTCCCGGTACATTGCCCCCACCTCGGCTCGAGCTCTCCGCTTGGGTAAGCCATGTCTAGAACACACTCCTAGGATTTAAACCTAGAATAACATAGCCTCATGCCGGATCCCTAGTAGGAACGTTTGTTTGCATCACGTGCATTTAACTTTGGGGACTCAACACAGGGGTTGGGTCCGTGTAGGACAGGTGTACCAAAAATAAAAGACCATCCTGATGCATCTTACGTGCTATTTATGCATTTTATTTGATCCGGTTTGTATGTTGACCGGCTTCTAGAATAAGTACAGAAAAATTGAGAAAAAGGGCAGAAGTTAGAGGTAGGAGAGAGAAACTTCATCCAGTTTTCAAAAATCCCGAATTTTGGAAAATCCTGAAACTCTTCCAAAATTTTGAGAAAAATTCTAAAAAAAAAAGTCATTTCAAAATGAGCTAAAATTTTCAAGTGCCATGTTTCCCCTGTTCCGTCAAAACTGACCGAACTACGCGAGTTTGATTCTCATCGGATATGAAATACGTAGGCAAACCTCATCAGTTCCGGCCCCAATTTTCAAAAAATTCAAAAATATTTTCTTCCTTCTTTAGAATTCCTTATTTAAAAAAAATTCAAAATTCCATAAAAAGAAAAAACTAAAAAAAAAAACAATATTTAAAAGTCTTTATAAAAAAAAAAAATTGGTCAGTTTATTCCCGAACTACGCAAGATCTGATTCATGCGACGTCATGATACGTAGGCAATCCTCATCAGATTCGATCATTGCCATCAAATAAACTGAGTGAAAAAAAAGAGAAGAAAGAAAAGGAAAGAAAAGAGTGACAAAAATAACAAAGAAAACAAAGAGCGAAAAAAAAAGAAAAAAAAGAAAGCAAAAGTGAAAAATCCAAAAAGATAACTCTATGTCCAGTTTGACAAAGAAAACTGCGGAAAGTTTCCGTGAATATGCTGTCAAATGGCGCGAGCAATTCACCAGGGTAAAGCCTCCAATGGACGAAGCAGAAATGGTTACAGTCTTCCTACATGCCCAAGAGACGGACTACTTCCAGAACATGATATCCGCTATGGGTAATCCGTTCGCCGAGGCTATCAAAATTGGGGAGATGATCGAAAATAATTAAAAAACGGGCCGAATATTGAGTCATGCTGCCTTTAAGGCCACATCACAGGCCGTTATGAATGGTTCGGGGGGTTTTGATGAACAAAATGGGAAAGAAGAGGGAGCCATGATGGTGTCGAGCTCGAGGGGGGCCGCAGGTCATTCAGCCAATCATATATATTTTCTAAGGTCCCACAACACTATTATCCCCATCATGATGCTCCTTATGCCGTGGCACCGCCTCCCTATGCGGTGATGAATGCGCAACCTCACACGCGGTCACAACATTATTCACAAAATCGAACTCTACCTCCTAGAAATGCCCGTCCCTACTAGTGTTTTAAAAGGCGTATGCGTAAGATGGGGCATTTTACATATGCCCCGGCAGGGCGTAAGCCCCATAGATATTTAATTTTTAATATTTTATAAAATAATATAATGTCAGTTAATATTTATAAACAGGTAAAATTGCATAAAAATTAAAGAAAACTATATATATGTGTGCTCCATACCCACAAAAAACTAATCAAAACAATCTATTATATGTTATTTACAAGCACAAGTAATTTGAGTATAAAAGAATAAAGTTTTCTATATGGAGGAACAAAAAAGATGATTAACCTGCAATTTGAACTTTGAATTTGCTACTATGAAGAAAAATGTAGTTCTCTTTGTATTTGTAAAAAATATTAAATATTCATTGTGTTTGGGAGATATTAGCAGACTAGCGGACAAAATAAAAAATTGAAAAAATCATGAATTAGGGCTTAAATCAATAAAAAAGGTCTTTAATTTTAAATTTAATACTTTTGAGTTCCTTTTTAAACCTTTGAGTAATTACCAAACTGACTTTTGAGAATTTGGGTATTATATGAAGGACTAATTCAACAAATTTTATTTTAATTTAAAAAAGTCTTTGGGGCTTACTCCTTACTAAATAAATGCGCCTCGAACGCCCGGGCGTACGCCCCAAATTGCGGGGCGTACGCCTCTTGAGACTTTCGCCCCACACCATCGCCCCGGGGCATTTTTGGTATGCCTCGCCCCGGGGCTCGCCCCAAAAACGCCTTTTAAAACAGAGGTCCCTACCAAGCTCCATATAATCCCCAACCAAATGTTCCCCAATACAATCCTCGCCCAAGAGAGTGTCTCAGAAGGAGTCAGTTAACCCCTATTGGTGAATCATATTCAAGTTTGTTTCAAAAGCTAATCGGGCTAGATCTGCTGCAGCTAGTGGCCCCGAACAGGCCAAACTCCGAGTCCCCCTCGCACCAAGCTGATGCTAGATGTGAATATCACTTTTGAGCAGTGGGACATGATACAGAGGACTGTTGGACCCTCAAAAGGGAAGTTGAAGACTTGATGATCCAACATCGAAAGCCACAGTAGCCATTGCCGTGGCAGAAGAGAAACCTAAAAACGGGCGCCAAATCTAAAAGTTCTCTGTCAGGCAGGAGTTTCGGTAGCCGGTCTTGCTATCTTTTCTACTTCCGTATTATTTCAGGGTGTAATCCGGATGTTTTACTTTATTGTCTTACTTTTTGATGTAAACCCTTCTATCTTTAAAAAAAATTTAAAAACATCAAATGAAATTAATATTTTATTGTCCATGAATGTCTCTTTTCTTAATCTTGTCACCTTTCTTATTCTTTTTCAGTTATGTTAATGCATATTTTAATAACATGATATGCTTGCGGACTTCATGCTCATATCCTAAAACACTGTCAGACCCCGAAATAATGAATCAAGAAACAAAATATTTTGAAGACAAGGCTTGTAAGAAAATAAATAGAAAATTGGAACGAAGTTAAGATTCCCTCTCTTCGGATCATTGTTGAAGTCGAGATTGAGGATAAAGATTGGGTCAAGAACTGATTGGAGCAATTGACACTGATTGATGAAAAACGATTGGCCACAGTTTTCCACAGGTAGTTCTACCAACAAAGAATGGCCCGTGTTTACAACAAAAAGTGAGGCCCAGGAAATTTAAAATAGGACAACTCATTCTGAGATGTATCCTTCCACCTCATGAAGAAGCTAAAGGAAAATGGGCTTCAAATTGGAAAGGTCTACACATGACCCTCTATGTAGCATTAATATTCTCTGATTGGGATAACGAAGGCTTTCATTCTCGCTATCCAAATACCATCAACCCTTGCTAACCTTTTTGAGTCGGTTGCCTTTCTTTGATTATCCTCTTTGAAACCTGAAAGTGTTATTGAAATAAAAACAAAAGAAAAAAAAGACAAAAGAAAATGAAATGAAAAATGAAAAATGAAAAAAGAGGTAAAGGAAAGGAAAAAGAAAGGGAAAACAAAACAAAACAGAAGAAAAATAAAAACAAAAGAAAATAAAAAAAACAAAGTTCATTGAACTACGTTTGACTTGATTCCGAAAGGATACGTAGGCAGCCTCTCTCTGAGATTCAGTCACACCAGAATATAAATCCATATTCCCCCAAAAGTTGAAACTGGGGCAGATGTTACAATGGTTCGGTGATGGTTTCGCCTGAAAGGTTCCAAAGTTGTAATTCAATCCAAATCTTTTTTACCCAAATCCTTTTCAAGTCCTTTCGATAAATCAACAAGAATGTTCAAGAATTGAAGGATACAGTCACTTGGATCTGATGCAACCAAAAAGAGAGAAATAAAACGAGAGAGTCGTATTAGTTAAAACCCTCACGGGCACCGTAAGGCGATGGTGAGTAAAGAAACCAAAATGAGAGAGTCTTGTTGGTGAAAACTCTCAAAGAGTACTATAATGCGATGGTGAGAAGAGAAATGAGAGAGGTCAGCTGGTGAAAACCCTCAAAGGGCGCCAATGATCGAAAAAAGAATATTCACAGCCATTGGCATCGACACAGTCCTGGGCAAGGTTTCTCGGTTTCGAGGCAAAGGTTGTGATGAATTTCTGAGAGTCGGACGGTTTACACAGATCAGGCATCCAGTCCAAAAGGCATGTCATGCTCATTGAAGTCCGCATGTACTCTAGATAAGTCCTTCTTTCCTTTCCCCGAAATGGATACCTCTTGACTAAATTCATTCTCCATTCTATTGCTTGTTTTTCTTTGAATCCCTTTCAGTCTAGCTTTGTTCCAAAAACTAAAGCAAAGAAAGATGACAAGACTAATTTACAGGGCTCTCGTTTTGATACAAGCTAATATGTAAAAAAGAGGCACCCAGCCTCGACATGGGCATCAAATCAACCCCGACTGGCCATGGTGGCTGATGCTTTGAAATCAAAAACTCTCGAAAGAAGGAAATTAGTCTTCACTCCCTAGTCGTTTTTCCAACATAGGGTCTCCACTCCCTAGTTGATTTTATGTTAGACATAGGGTCTCCACTCTCTAGTCTCTTTTCCAACATAGGGTCTCCACTCCCTAGTTGATTTTATTTTAGACATAGGGTCTCCATTCCCTAATCGGTTTTCAAACATAGGGTCTCCAATCCCTAGTTGAAGTTATTTTAGACATAGGGTCTCCAATCCCTAGTCGCTTTTCCAACATAGGGTCTCCACTCCCTAGTTGATTTTATTTTAGACATAGGGTCTCCACTCCCTAGTCTCTTTTCCAACATAGGGTCTCCACTCCCTAGTTGATTTTATTTTAGACATAGGGTTTTCACTCCCTAGTTGAAGTTGTTTTAGACATAGGGTCTCCACTCCCTAGTCGTTTTTCCAACATAGGGTCTCTAATCCCTATTTGAAGTTATTTTAGACATAGGGTCTCCACTCCCTAGTCACTTTTCCAATATAAGGTCTCCACTCCCTAGTCACTTTTCCAACATAGGGTCTCCACTCCCTAGTTGATGATATTTTAGACATAGAGTCTCCACTAACTAGTCGCTTTTCAAATATAGGGTCTGTACTCCGTAATTGATTTTATTTTAGACATAGGGTCTCTACTCCCTAGTCTTCTTTTCCAACATAGGGTCTCCACTCCCTAGTTGATTTTATTTCAGACATAGGGTCACCACTCCCTACTCTCTTTTCCAATATAGGGTCTCCACTCCCTAGTTGATGTTATTTTAGACATAGGGTCTCCACTCCCTAATCTCTTTTCCAACATAGGATCTCCACTACCTAGTTGATTTTATTTTATACATAGGATCTCCACTCCCTAGTCGTTTTTCTAACATAGGGTCTACACTCCCTAGTTGATTTTATTTTAGACATAGGGTCTCCACTCCCTAGTCGCTTTTCCAACATAGGGTTTTCACTCCCTAATTGATTTTGTTTTAGACATATGGTCTCCACTCCCTAGTTACTTTTCCAACATAAGGTATCCACTCCCTAGTTGATTTTATTTTAGACATAGGGTCTCTACTCCCTAGTCGCTTTTCCAACATAGGGTCTCCACTCCTTAGTTGATGTTTTTAAACATAGGGTCTCCACTCCCTAGTTGATTTTATTTTAGACATAGGGTCTCCACTCTCTAGTTGTTTTTCCAACATAGGGTCTCTAATACCTAGTTGAAGTTATTTTAGACATAGGGTCTCCACTCCCTAGTCACTTTTCCAACATAGGGTCTCCACTCCCTAATTGATTTTATTTTAGACATAGGGTCTCCACTCCCTAGTCTCTTTTCCAACATAGGGTTTCCACTCCCTAGTTGAAGTTATTTTAGATATAGGATTTCCACTCCCTAGTTGATGTTATTTTAGACATAGGGTCTCCACTCCCTAGTCTCATTTCCAACATAGGGTTTCCAATCCCTAGTTGAAGTTATTTTAGATATAGGGTCTCCACTCCCTAGTCGATTTTCCAACATAGGGTCTCCACTCCCTAGTTGATTTTATTTTAGACATAGGATCTCCACTCCCTAGTTTCTTTTCCAACATAGGGTCTCCACTCCCTAGTTGAAGTTATTTTAGACATAGGGTCTCCACTCCCTAGTCGTTTTTCCAACATAGGGTCTCCAATCCCTAGTTGATTTTATTTTAGACATAGGGTCTCCACTCCCTAGTCACTTTTCCAACATAGGGTCTCCACTCCCTAGTTGATTTTATTTTAGACATAGGGTCTCCACTCCCTAGTCTCTTTTCCAACATAGGGTCTACACTCCCTAGTTGATGATATTTTAGACATAGAGTCTCCACTCCCTAGTCGCTTTTCCAACATAGGGTCTCTACTCCCTAATTGATTTTATTTCAGACATAGGGTCTCTACTCCCTACTCTTCTTTTCCAACATAAGGTCTCCACTCCCTATTTGATTTTATTTCAGACATAGGGTATCTAGTCCCTAGTCTCTTTTCCAACATATGGTCTCCACTCCCTAGTTGATGTTATTTTAGACATAGGGTCTCCACTCCCTAGTCTCTTTTCCAACATAGGGTCTCCACTCCCTAGTCTCTTTTCTAACGTAGGGTCTACACTCCCTAGTTGATTTTATTTTAGATATAGGGTCTCCACTCCCTAGTCGCTTTTCCAACATACGGTTTTCACTCCCTAATTGATTTTGTTTTAGACATATGGTCTCCACTCCCTAGTCGCTTTTCCAACATAGGGTATCCACTTCCTAGTTGATTTTATTTTAGACATAGGGTCTCCACTCCCTAGTCATTTTTCCAACATAGGGTCTCCACTCCCTAGTCGTTTTTCCAATATAGGGTCTCCACTCCCTAGTTGATTTTATTTTAGATATAGGGTCTCCACTCTCTAGTCGTTTTTCCAACATAGGGTCTCTAATCTCTAGTTGAAGTTATTTTAGACATAGGGTCTCCACTCCCTAGTCACTTTTCCAACATAGGGTCTCCACTCCCTAATTGATTTTATTTTAGACATAGAGTCTCCACTCCCTAGTCTCCTTTCCAATATAGGGTTTCCACTCCCTAGTTGAAGTTATTTTAGATATAGGGTTTTCACTCCCTAGTTAAAGTTATTTTAGACATAGGGTCTTCACTCCCTAGTCTCGCTTCCAACATAGGGTTTTCACTCCATAGTCGATTGTTTTTTAGACATAGGGTCTCCACTCCCTTGTCGCTTTTCTAATATACTGTCTCTACTCCCTAGTTGATTTTATTTTTAGACATAGGGTCTCCACTCCCTAGTCGCTTTTCTAATATAGGGTCTCCACTCCCTAGTTGATTTTATTTTTGACATAAGGTCTCCACTTCTTAGTCTCTGTTTTGTTTTCTAGGATACACCAATCCCGACCTTTTATTGCTTTCAATAATGTAGTATAAAGTTTTGTTACAAATAAATCACGAAATATTTCTAGTGAAAACTGGGGCAGAAAAATTTCATTCATTTGTTTGTTTTGGTGCCTGAGCAGGTTGTACCTCGAGGCACAGGGTTCGAGATGACTAAAGAAGAAGTCTCAATCCAAATAAAGAAAAAAAAAAAAAAAAATAATAAGTGAATTCAAAATGTAGAAGCGGATGGAAAGATGTGGACTGATCAAGACATGACTGAAGTCCCAAGCATTGCATTCCCTGTTTTGATGAGAAAGAGCCGTAGAAGAATGAATTAGCACCTGCAGCTAGCAAGCATCAAGATTCAGATAAGAGTGTGTATGAAGAACCAGTCAAGACTCAAGATCAAGTTTCAGAAGACTTATAGATAGGAATCATGTAGATAATAGCTGATAGGCTTGTTTAGTTTCTTTTCTTTTTGATTTTGATGTAATAAGGAGTTCAGCAAGCAGTAACAACAGCAACATCAGTGAGATCACAACTTTTCGATAGTCCCAACTACCATAATTTCCAGAACTACACTGACATGATTCCTTTATAGCCAAGGATATGTAGGCAACCTCCGAAGTAAGGTTCGGTCAAACTTTTTCAAAATGCTTCCGAATGGAGTGTCAAATGGGTAAAAATTACTCGTAATTTCTCACTTTATCTTTGCCCAAAAATTTATTATGTTCCCGAGCAAAGAGGGGCAGCTGTGAGCACGTAATATTTGCCCTACGAAAATATTCCTACAAAATCTACAAAAAATAAATCTTTCTAATTGCTTTTGATTTTATAGAATTTTAGGAATTCCCTTTTAATTGTTTGCATTTAGTTGCATTTTTGTGCATATTTAATATTTTAAAATCATGAAAAATACCAAAAAATATTTAATTCTTCATGGTATGATATTTTAGGTTTAATTGCATTTTTATAACTTAATCGCATAATTAATAAATAAAAATCACAAAAATACCCTAGTCATTTTTACATTTTTTAGCTTTTGGTTCTAAATTAATGATTTTCTTTTATTAGTTCACATTATTAAAGTAACTAATTAATTAATTGATAGATAAAGTAGTAAAAAGGTTAATTTTGCAATTTGATTTCTAAGTGCTATATGAGTTTAAAATAGCTAACTTTGCAAAATTAAAGAAGGAAAAGAAAGGGGTTGTGTAGCTTTGATTTGAAATTGGGCCGGCCTCAATGGCCCAATTGCCTTAACACCCGCCCCCAGTCCATCTCCAAACCAGCCCCATCCCGTAATAAACCAAAACGATCCCATTTTGGTCACAAGCAATCACGGTCGTTCAGATCCTTTTAATCCAACGGCTCGCAACTCCTCACCCAAATCCCATTTAACTGTCCTAATATCCCCCCCCCCCAAACATAGAGAAGACCCTTCACTCTTCATCTTCCTCACCCTCTCTAGTAAACCCTAGTTGCCCCTAAAATTCCAAAAAATCCCCACCGGTGTCTCACCACCAAACAACCCTAAATCTTCACCCCACAATCCCCACCTCTTCCTCATCCTATATCTTCTTTTGATTTCCTCCAAAAAAACCTAGTGTTGCCCGATTTTCAGATCTAAAAATGGCCAGAAATCTAGCCTCATTTCCCCTTTGATGTTGTCGATAATTTTAGTTATTTTGAGTTAAAACTGACATTCATTAATTGTTCTTGTTAAAAACAATTGATTAATGTAAGTTTTAGCTCACTTCGGAATCATCGGAATCCGGTCAAGCTTCGTGGATTCACTTTAATTGAACCATGTTCTTTTCATTAGGTACATCCTCACTTTGTTCTATCTCATTCTAGTTTTCATTTGTTTTCTTTTTTAAAAAAAAAAAAGAGAAAAGAGCGGAGGAACAGTTTGGCTAAGTGTTTGTTTGAATTTGTTTGCTAAGTATCTAAACTAGTTTAATTAGGTTGGTTTAGCTCATTAACTGGTTAACTAATAGTAGATTATTATTTAGCTTAATATATTTGTTTTAAATATTCACATGTTAGATTTGTTTCAGTTGTTTGTGATTTAGCAATTTAATTGCATGATAATTAGTCTTAATTATTGAGTTAATTAGATTGATTTTGCTTCATTGTTTCTTGTGAGTGATCCGTATGCTTTTTATGGCCCATTTGTAATTAACAAAAGTCTAATGGGACATTTGGGAATTAGAACTGAGCAGAATCTTTTCTGTTAACAGCTGAAAAGTTCTATAATAGAGTAGAAGGGACTATTTTTCAAAAATACAAGAAAATTTAGGTCAAAATTGGGGTGAAAGGGGTAAAATATAGAAGTTAAAAGGGCTAAAAAAATATAGAGGAATATTTGAATGGACAGCTGTCCAACAACTGTTCAATTCAGTTTTTAAAAGATGCTCATTGCTTATTTTTTAGCTGACAGCTTCTTGGCTGATGATTCCTTGATTTTGTTTGCATATAAGAGACCCCTTCTCTTCTAAAGGAGGTCAGTCGATGCACACACAAAAAACTCTCTGAAATTCAGAATTTCTCTTTTTCATTCTCTCACTGATTTTTACACTGATTTTCTGAAAATTCACTATCCTTCACTTTCATTTCTGGTAAAAAATATTTTTGGGAAACCAACTTTGGGATTTTAGAAACAAAAAAAAATAACCAAAGGTTTTCATTAGCTTGCTTCATTATCGGATAGTTGGAATTCAAGGTTTCTGGGTTTAAAGCTTGGTTGAACTTCGTTTCTTGCTGGTTGTTACTGTTTTATCAAGTTGTAGCTGACTCTCATTTCTAGTTGTGCTTCTCAAGTTCAAAGGCTTATTTTCTGACCTTTATTTGGTTTTCATTTCTTTTTGCTGTTTGCTGTTAGGTATGTATACTTCCATCTTTAGTCTTTCATTTTGAATCTGAGAATGAAATTTGAGTTGCCTATGCTCTGTTTGTTTCATTCCTATATATCCAAACATGCTTTGTTACAAATCTGCTTAGCTTACTGTCACGACCCAAAATCCCACCCCAGGCGTCGTTATGGTACCTAATATCTAAGATTAGGTAAGTCGATTTCCATTACATTTCGAAGCCATTTTTTTAATAGAATCTGAATTAAATAGATAATCAAAATTAACAGCGGAACAAATATGAATATAACAACCTCCCAAGACTGGTAGTACTGAGTCACGAACTCTAACTGAATACATGAAATGATCTCAAGGATCAAATACTCAATACTGTTTAATTAATAATTAACAGTACAATAAAATAAAAAGACTTCAAGGGACTGCGACGACCAAGCAGCTCTACCTTGAATCCTTGCGATCACACTTTAACTCTGTCCGAGTCCGATAGCTCCAATACCTGGCTCTGCACAAAAATGTGCAGAAGTGTAGTATGAGTACACCACGGTCGGTACCCAGTAAGTATCAAGATTAACCTCAGTGGAGTAGAGACGAGGTACAGTAAAGAGACTCACTAGTCTAATAGCCCGTGCAATAAGATATACAAAATAATAGGAAACAAATAACAATAAATGCAACAAGAACACCATTAATAACGCTCAACAATTTATAAATATAAGTACACCCAATTAAATCAAGTATTTCAAATGAATATCTTTCACATATAATTCTTCCGAATAAATCTCTTTCAAATATAATTCGTTCAAATAAATATCTTTCAAATATACTTCCTTTAAATAAATCTCTCTCAAATATAATTTCTTCAAATAAATACCTTTCGAATGTAATTCTTTCAAATAAATCTTTCGCCTATAAAAGTCCTTCCAAATAAATATTTTGAATATAATTTTTTCAATTAAAAAGTCACTATGTGACACTTCATTTCATAATCATACAACTACGAGTCTCGGCCCATTTTCATATTTTTCATAAATACGGGTCTCAACTCACTTTCATATTTTCACGGTACTTCATGCCTATAATTAAATTATCATATTTCCCCGGCACCTCGTGCCATTATTTCAAATCACAACTGCACGGACAATTCACGTTCCAATATCATCATTATTTACTCACGACACCTTGTGCTCACATTTCATATCATTATCCGCCTGACAATGGCCACAGACCCCAATTTCAACATAAATCGGACTATTATCAATTGACCAACAACAAGACCAATTGCACAAGATATAAAAATAAACACAATGAAAATCACAACATCACATAAAAATTTCCAACGCAACAACCCCACATCATCACATATCATCCCTGACAATAACCACCCTTATCACTCATATAATAGCCTCCTTTATCCCTCCGCCTTGACAATATTAATAGTCACCCTTATCGCTCCGCCCAGACAATACCCCAACACACATAACAACAGTGAAACGCCTCCCTTATGCCCATATAATATCAACAGTGAGATTCCACCCTTATATCCTCAAAATGATAACTCAATTAACACAACAATTTACACGGAATATTGTCACGGCAACGTAACAAAAATCAATTCATATCACAATTTGCCCAATGGCCACAACCAATTCCAAGGATATAACAAAATCAATTAATTTTACAACAAATAACCCAAGGCTCCACACAATGTATATAAAACCTCAAAAATAATCAACAGAGATAGAAAAATAATCAACATAGGGCACACCTTCATTAATCCAAATTTAGATAATTATATTAATACTTCTTCTTAAGCTTGCTTAATTAATTATTTGCATAGGAAAAATTCATAATGAAATCAAATTCCAAGAAATATCAAACCATCAAACTCACGGAAATCACATAACTATACAAGTAATAATTACATCGAATTGTCATATAAAAACAAGTTCAATAATTGTGATTTGAGGCATGGCAATTAGATGATTAAATATATACCAATAATTATTCAATTTACTATACAATATGCCTAAGACTTTAACCCAATAAATTTTGCACATATAAGCCCGAGTACGTACTCGTCACTTCGCGTACACGGCTTTTCACATTTCACAAATGGCACATAAGACTCGATGCCTAAGGGGTAATTCCCCCACTCAAGGTTAGGCAAGATACTTACCTTTTTGAAGTTAGGCCGATATTCCAAAATAGCCTTCTTGCTTGAATTGACCTCCGTCAGCTCAAATCTATCCAAATTAATTCAATTCAGTCAATACTAATTATAGGAATTAATTCCATATGAAAATACTAATTTTCCAATAAAATCTGAAATTTAACTCAAAAATCGCCAGTGTGGCCTACATCTCGGAATTCGACAAAACTCACAAAATCCGACAACCCATTTAATTACGAGTCCACCCATACCAATTTTATCAAATTCCGATAACAGCTCAACCTCCAAATCTAAAATTTTTGTTTTTGGAAGATTTTACAAAAATCTTGATTTTTCTTCCATAAATTCACGGATTCATGATATAAATGAGTATGGAATTATGAAATATAATCAATATAGGATAAGGAACATTTACCCCAATATTTTCCCGTGAAAATCGACCAAAAATCACCCAAGAACCGTACTCCAAAAATCCAAAACGAAATGAAGGAAATGACCATTTTTCGTCCTTAAGTTTGTGCCCATCCGCCACTAAAAGTTTATTTTCCGTCACTAAAAGTCCACACCAGAACTTGCTTGTACCAACCTTCATTCAATCGATCATAACTTTATGTACAAATGTCCAACTGATGAATGGTTTAACTTTCTGGAAACTAGAATCAAAAGACTAGAACTTTTATGTTTTGATAATTTTCTTATTCCTTATGAATTGCGAGATATAAGCTTCCAAAGTCGGCTCCACGCATCAGAAATTTCTGACAAAACTGCTCTACTAGCCTTCATTCAATATATCATAACTTTATTTACAAATGTCCAAATAATGAATAGTTTAACTTTCTGGAAACTAGAATCAAAGAGATACAATATTAAAGTTTTAAAAATTTTTAGATTCCTTATAGATTGTGAGATATAACCTTCCAAATTTGGCTCCACGTACCAGAAATTTCTGGCGAACAGCTCTGTAACATAAATTTCCAGCAACCCTCTTTGTGTGAAATCCATTCCGTTTACCTTTCGAAATCCACCCGAGGCCCTCAGGACCTAAACCAGTTATACAAACATGTCCCAAAATACAATACGAACTTAGTCGAGGCTTTAAACCACATCAAACAACATCAAAACGACGAATTGCACCTCAAATCAAAATTTATAAACTTTGAACTTTCAAATTCTATATCTTGTGCCGAAACACAACAAATCAATTCGGAATGACTTCAAATTTTGCACACAAGTCATAAATGAGATAACAGACCTATTTCAATTTCCAGAATTGGATTCCGACCTCGATATCAAAAAGTTAACCCCCCGATCAAACTTTCCAAAAATTTAACTTTCGGCATTTCAAGCCTAATTTCACTACAGACCTCCAAATAATTTTTCGGACACCCTCCTAAGTCCATAATCACCATACGGAGTTATTGACATTATCAAAATTCTATTCCGGGGTCGTTTGCTCAAAAGTCAACTCTCCGGTCAACTCTTTCCATTTAAGCTTCTAAATAAGGATTGTTCTTTTAATTAAATTCTGAATATTCAGTAAATCAAACTCGACCACACCCGCGGGTCATAATACTTATTACAAAGTTGCTCGAAACCTTAAATCGCTGAACGGGGTGTTAATTCTTAAAATGACAAGTCGAGTCGTTACACTTGCCCTTTGATTGACTTTTTGTATCTGTTGGTCTACTACTGTTAGTGATTTAAACTCTTAAATAATAATTCCTACTTAAATATGGTTATTAATAATTATTGATTTGATCCTAATATGATATTTATCTGCTGAATTGTCGAAATAGCCAAACTGATTTACAAGAGTAACCCAAATGGATGTGTCTTTGTAAATTTGGAAGCTGTTTGGAGAAAAGAGAACCACACGGGAGGCAGACTTTGTCATGGAACCTCATAGGATAGAAGACTAGATGTAATTTTATGTTAGTGAGTCTGTAATTCATGTTGTGATTAGTGAAATGTATGATTTAAATTGCTCGCCTCTGTCTTTGCATCTAGTTGAGGTGTTAATTAATTTACGTTTGTAATTATTCACTTATTAATGTTGTTGGGCTCATTTTTGAGGCCTAGATCTATTGCTGAGGATTTTGAATTTGTATGTTCTGGTCCAATGGTTTTCGAGGCCTGAGACAATATATGGGCTCCTGGAAAGATTAATGACATTGAAACATGATGATTTGGGCTTCAAGTTTCATGTTTATAACTACAAGACCTATGAAAGGTCTGGTGCATTTGCTTAGTTCATTTGAGTCCATACTGTTGTAACCTAATTATTAATCCATGATGAAGTAATTAAGTAATATAGAAAATATGTGATCAATTTTGAAATCAATCGTGTTCATTAAAATCACATCACTATTCAAATTTTTACCAAAGTACAAGTATCACCCTTGTGTTTGGTCAGCAACGCAGCTTCAAGTGGCCATGATTTTATTAAAATTCTTTTCACTAAAGGCTGGGCATCCAATTTACTTCTTTAAACATGCTTGTCCACAAAATAATTCCTTAGCTTGAGACCTCTTTCAATAATCTTAAACATTTAGAAATTAATCAATATTTGAATATCGTAGAAATGCTTTTATGCGCGAACTTAATTTATTATCTTGATTGTGTATACGTTCGCGTAATATAATTATGATTTTTAAAAATAAATCAAAGTACGCGTTCACGCGACTTTGGACTAACAATCTTAATAATTAATAAAGCGTGATTAATTGTGTACACGTACGCGTGACATGGTTTCAACGCCCTAAATAAAACGGACTTACACACATGTAATTTGTTTTAAAGATTATATCCATAACGCCATAATTGAAAGCGGTAAAAGGTAAATATACATAGGTTCTAAAACTAAGTAATTAAACAATCTAACTAAGCTATGTATGATTAAAGCGACCGTGCTAAAACCATGGAATCCGAAAATGCCTAACACCTTCTCACGGATTAACAACATTCCTTACCCGGTCTTATGGTTTTCGCAGACTTTAAAACAGAGTCAATTTCCTCGATTTGGGATTTATAATAAACCGTTGACTTGGGACACCATAATAATTATCTCAAGTGGAGACTCTAATTAAATAAATAATCCCATTTCGAATAATGCCACTTAAATTAGAAAAACTCCCATATACCTCGGAAAAAAGGAGGTGTGACAAGAGGTATGAACTTTCTTTTCTAAAAAATGTCAAATCTTTCTAAACTTGAATTTGTATCCCTGGATATATCGGGCAAAAGCTACTTGTCTTGGGTGCTTGATGCTGAAATTCATCTTGATGTGGTGGGTCTGCAGACATCATCAAGGACAAAAATCAAACATCAAACCAAGACCGTGCCAAAGCAATGATTTTCCTACGTCATCACTTTGATGAAGGCTTGAAAATGGAATATCTCAGTGTTAAAGATCCAGTCATACTGTGAGATAATTTGAAAGATAGATATGACCACCTGAAGATGGTCGTTTTTCTAAAGGCACGTTAGGATTGGACTCATCTAAGGCTACAAGATTTTAAATCTATCAGTGAGTATAATTCTTCTATGTTCAGAATTATTTTCTAATTAAAATTATGTGGTGATAATATTACTGATCATGATATGTTGGAGAAAACTTTCACCACTTTTTATGCCTCGAATATGCTTCTCCAACAACAATATCGAGAGATGTGATTTAAAAAATATTCTGAACTTATCTCACATCTTCTTATAGCCGAGCAACATAATGGGCTATTAATGAAAACCATGAAAGCCGACCTACTGGTTCTTATCCATTCCCTGAAGTGAATGAGACGAACTTCCACCAAGCAAAGTGTGGAAGAGGTCGTGGCCCCAGTCGTGGTCATGGTCGTGGTCGGGGAAGAAACTCTAATCATGGTAATAATAATGCACCAAAGAACCCTCCTCACCACTAGCAGTGAAAAAGGAAGGAACAAAAGCATGAAGCGATGCAAGAAACAAATGCAGAAAATACATGCTATAGATGTAGAGGAAAAATGGCACTAGTCACGTACCTGTCGTACGCCAAAGCACCTAGTTGAGCTTTATCAAGCCTCCCTAAAGAAGACAGAGAAAAATACTGAAGCAAATTTTATTTCTGAAGATAACTTAGACTTCATGCATTTGGATGTAGCTGATTACTTTGCACTCCCAGAAGGAGAAATAAATCATGTGATCGGTGATGAATTTGTAGAAATGTAAATATTTTAATTTTTATTGTTTGTAGTAGATAGTATGGTTATGTAATTGTTGTACTTAAATAAAAATTTATATTTTGATAATGACATTTACTATAATATATTTTATTTATGTCATTTTGAAGAATATGGATAATCCTCAAATGTTTGGATCAAAGATCAATCATGAAGATATTTGTGTATGATAGTGGAACAACTCATGCCATATTCAAAGATCAGAAATACTTTTCTTATTTGCATAAGGAACCTACAAATGTTTCAACAATTTCTGGTAATATAAATTTGATTGAAGGCTCCGGAAGAGCTACTATATTTCTGTCTCAGGGAACAAAACTTATAATAGATAATGCATTATTCTCCTCCAAGTCCCGAAGAAACTTGTTGAGTTTTATAGATATCCGCCGAAATGGGTATCATGTTGAGATGATAGATGAAATGAATATGGAATATCTTTGTATTACAAAGAATGTTTTTGGCCAGAGGTGCATTGTAAAAAAGTTACCAACTTTATCTTCTGGCTTATACTATTCAAAAATTAGTACAATTGAAGCACACTCTATCGTAAACCAGAAGTTTATTCATTCAAATATTTTGTGCTTTGGCATGGCCGTTTGGGCCATCCTGGATCAATAATGATAAGACGAATTACAGAAATTTCGAGTGGGCATCCATTAAAGAACCTGAAGATTCTTAAAAATAATGAATTTTCTTGTGATGTTTGTTATCAACGCAAAATGATCACTAGGCCATTACCAATGAAGGTTGACATTGAATCCCCTGCCTTTTTAGAACGTATACATGGGGATATATGTGGACCTATTCACCCACCAAGTGGGCTATTTAGATATTTTTGGTCCTAATAGATGCATCTTCAAGATGGTCTCATGTATGCCTACTATCATCTCGCAACCTAGCATTTGCAAAGCTATTAACCCAAATAATTCGATTAAGGGCACAATTCCCAGATTATCCTATAAAGTCTATTCGCCTTGATAATGCTGGAGAATTCTCATCTCAAGCTTTTGATGATTATTGTCTATCAGTTGGGATAAAAGTTGAACATCCTGTAGCTTATGTTCATACTCAAAATGGCCTTGCAGAGTCATTTATTAAATGCCTGCAATTGATAGCAAGACCACTACTTATGAAAATAAAATTGCCCATTACTGTTTGGGGCCATGTTATCTTGCACGCAACATCACTTATCTATCTCAGACCGACACATTATAATAAATATTCTCCGTCACAATTAGTTTTTGGTCATGAACCAAATATATCCTATCTACGAATTTTTGGATGTGTTGTATATGTGCCAGTAGCACCACCACAACGCAGTAAGATGGGCCCATCTACGCATTTACTGATTTGAAAAGGATAAATAAGTCACATATCCCTGTAGAGAATGTACCTATACGAATTGATGTCCTTGCAGGACCATCTACTAGCATAAGAGCTAGTGAACCTAAACCACACCTGAAGCGTGGTAGACCTTTGTGTTCTAAGGATCGAAACCTCAAAAAAGAAAATCGATAAATGATCAAAACGATACTATGAAGGGATCTCCTGAAGAGACCCAAAATCTGATTAGTTCTAAGATTCCTAAAGAAATTAATGAACCCGAAGCTCATGTGAGTGATGAACTTTTAATAAGTTCGAACGGTGAAGGGATTAATTTAAATCGATTTGAAATAGTGGTGGATAATATTTTTGCATATAATGTTGCACTTAACATTATGCAAGATAGTGAGGATCTTGAACCTCTATCTATCGAAGAATATCGACAAAGATCTGATTGGCCATAATAGCAAGAGACAATTCAATCAGAATTGAGCGCACTTGCTAAAAGAGAGGTCTTTGGACCAGTAGTCCAAACACTTGCTGGTATAAAACCAGTTGGTCATAAATGGATTTTGTGCGAAAAAGGAATGATAAAAATAAAATTGAAAGATACAAAGCTTGCCTTGTGTCACGACCCAAAATTTCCACCTTAGGGACCGTGATGGCGCTTAACATTTTACTTACTAGGTAAGCCAACATTAGAATAATATTAGCCATTTAAAAATAATTTTAAATTAATTAATAATAAAGAAACAAATACGGAAATAAAGTCTGAAATAGGGTGAATAATCCATAATAATAGCGATGTCTAAATACCATCCCAGAACTGGTGTCACAAGTGCACGGGTTGCTAGAATAATACAAATAAAGGCCTGAATGACAATGAAGCTATATGAAAGAAATACACAGCTACGATAAATTGGAAGGGGACTTCAGAATTGCGAATGCCATGCAGTCATACCTCAAGTCTCCTGCGAATAGCTGAATCCGAGCAAATCTACTGTACGTCACTGGGACCAACTCTGGTATCTGCACAAGAAGTGTAGAGTATATTATGAATACAACTGACCCCATGTACTCTGTAAGTGCCGAGCCTAACCACGACGAAGTAGTGACGAGGCTAAAGCAGGTCGCTTACATTAACCTGTATGCATTAATAGTAATAATAACAGGAACAAAAGTAAGACCGGTAAATCATATAAAAAATTGAAGTCAATTCAGCAGCCATAATCCCTTAATTTATTTCTGTTGCGGCGTGCAACCGGTTCCAATAATATAAACTTAAAATAAAATTCGTTGCGGCGTACAACCCGATCCAACAATATAATCTTTCAATTAAATTTCGTTGTGGCGTGCAACCTGCTCCAACAATATAAACTTAAAATAAATCTGTTGCGGCGTGCAACCCGCTCCAACAATATAATTAAACAACTCTTAAATGTAAAAATACTCCAATAAATACCACATTTATTAAGAAATTATTAGGCAACAAAGCATACAATTATTATGATTTATTTAGAAAACAAGCAATGAAAAATGGCAATTAATTGTGGAAATCAGGGAGAAAATATGCAATTTAATATATAATATGCTAAATGTCAAGTAGCAATTACGACACATAATTCAAATAAGTATGTAGCAATTATATCATGGATTTAAGACATAACATTGAACAAGAAATTTGAGAGAAATAATTAATGTAATAATTAATTCATGATTTAAAATAATTTATGATTTTTAGATAATTATGCAAACAATCAATTTGACGACGTATAGGCACTCGTCATCTCGCCTATACGTCATTACACATGAAATTCACTTAACAAATAATTTAAGGGTTCTATTTCCTCAAGTCAAGGTTAACCACGACACTTACCTCGCTTTGCAACCAAATTCAAGATTCCAATAAACCTTTGCCTTGCGAATTCGTGTCCGAAAGCTTCAAATATAATCACAAACAATTCAACATACTCAACACGAATTGTAGGAACTAATTCCATATGAAATTACAAATTTTTCGGATTAAAATCTAAAATTTACTTTAAAAATCGACAGTGGGACCCACATCTCGAATCCCAGAAAAACTCATAAAATCCGAACACCCGTTCCGATACGAGTTCAACCATATAAAAATTATCGAATTCCGATATCGGATTGCCTTTCCAATCTTTACCCATTTGAACGCAACAATCTTCCCACAACCTTAATGGTACAAGCATGTATAACTAATACTCTCACATCGAAGAATCACACTCTCAATCACACATCTTTACCCAAACTCGAAATTGAAGACGAGGGGTTAGAACCTTACCTCTTGGGTGAAGATCTTGTGATATTTCCTTGTTGGATTTCAAAGCTTGAACAATATTTTTTATGAACAAAGTACTTGAGCTTCTTCCTCTTTCTAGAACACTCTCACTTCTCTCTAAAATCATCAGATAATTGCCCCAAAATAAGCCCCAAAGCCTATTTATCAAAATGGGGTCGGGTTATGAAAATAGAAAAATGAACCCTTCGAACTCAGGTATGCGGTTGCACAATGGACCGCACAATGGGTATGCGGGTCGCACAATGGACCGCAAAACTGATGCCCAGTACTGGGCTACACTGGTCAGGTCTGCGACCATTTTGCGGTCGCACAATGGGTTTTGCGGTTCGCATAATAATTCTGCGGTCGCACATCTGACCGCAGAATCACATTCTTCCAGCCTTTGGTAATTTGATCATAACTTCTTGTAGGAGTGTCCAAATGACAAACAGTTTGAAGCGTTAGAAACTAGACTCGAAGACCTTTCATTTGATAGGTTGTTCACCATGTAAAACCTTATATATATTTAGATATGCGTGTCCAAAGTGTAGACTTGTGCAAACTTATTTGGAATTTTAGATATGCTTGTCCAAAGTTTTATCTTGTGCGTACTCATTTGGAACTTTAGTCTATTATAAAATTTTCTAACTTGACTTAGACTTAGGCCTCTCCTTAGACCCCACATCACTTATAATATGCCTCGTTCACTTATTATCATATCCAATTGATATCCATCATATTAATAGTCCTCAAATGAGAAATAGAGTCCGCCCCTAAACACATAACATAACTTATCTCTTCTTTCACCCATTTCAATTTCCCAGAATTTTTACTAACTCCCAAAATTTCCAAAAATTTCGTCAGAGTTTCCTTTGTAACTGGGCCTATCCACCTGCAAGAGAATCTCAGAAACCAATCCTAACAACACATGCATAATCCAATCAATATAACACAACATGAAAATATTACTAACAGTAACAGTGGCGTCATAAGCAATATATTACTAGAAAAGGAACGCCATTAACATCAACTATTCAGATGATACGTAACTCATAGCAGGTAAGCTCTTAACATCTTCCTAGAACACAGAAATGAATGTTTAAATTAAAGATGCCATTTTTGGGTCATCACACCTTGTCGCACAAGGATTCTCACAACGACCTGGAGTCGATTTTGATGAAAAATATTCACCTGTTATGGATGCCATAACATTTCGATATTTCATCAGTTTAGCACTGCGTGAAAAGCTTGAAATACATCTAATGGATGTAGTTACAGCTTATCTGTACGGTTCACTTGATAATGAAATTTATATGAAAATCCTTGAAGGATTTAATATGCCTGAAGCAAATTCAAAATCTCGAAAAATGTATTCAATCAGATTACAAAGATCTTTCTATGGTTTAAAGCAATCTAGGAGTATGTGGTATAATTGCCTTAGTGAATATTTGCTGAAAGAGGGTTACAAAAATGATGTTATTTGTCCATGTATTTTTATAAAGAAAATATCATCAGAATTTGTTATACTTGATGTTTATTGTCACGACCCGGAATTTCCCCCTTCGGGACCGTGATGGCGCCTAACATTTCACTTGCTAGGCAAGCCAACGTTAGAGAATCATTAACCCATTTTTTAAATTCAATTCAGTACATAAAGTCAAATAAGCTGAAACGCAATGAAACGAGTGCAGAATAATATAAATGCTATAATATTTATTACAACCCGGATCTGGAGTCACAATTCACGAACTTCTAGGATTTACTACAAATAAAGTCTGAAAGAAATACAATTATTCGAACGAAAGAAACAGTAAAAACAAAACAGGGGAAGATAGATGGGGACTTCAAGGTCTGCGAACGCTAACAGATCTACCTTGAGTCTCCAATGAACCAGTCCGAGCTGCTACGCCTCTCGATCAGCTAGGACCAATGCCAAAATCTGCACAAGAAGTGCAGAGTGTCATATGAGTACAACCGACCCCATGTACTCCGTAAGTGCCGAGCCTAACCTCGACGAAGTAGTGACGAGGCTAAGGCGGTCACTCACACTACAACCTGTATGCAATATATATAATAAAGATAGAAAAAGGGTATACAGAGCGAAATAAAGCAGTAATTTGAAAATAATGGCTATAACTTTAGGAAATAAGCCAGCGACGTTCAGAATTACCAATCCTTAAGTTTAAAAGAAAGTACCGTGAAACTAACACAACTCAGGGAAATATAAATACATAGGTTGTTGCGGCGCGCAATCTGATCCAACCATACATCACATAATGCTCCCTTATTTCCTCGTAAAAACATTAACAATAATAAGTATATATATGTGTGTTATGGCGCGCAACCCGATACCACCATATCACAATATCGGTATTATAATTCACTCTTATTCCACCAAAACAATCCACCCTTATTACACATGTTGTGGCGTGTAACCCGATCCCACCGTATAGTACAGATTCACCCTTATTCCACCATATCAATCCACCCTTATTACACATGTTGCGGCGTGCAACCCGATCCCACCATATCAATACCAAGTACTCAAGGTGTACAGTAAAATTTACAATTCAAATCACGGAAAGCCTTTACAATCCATAAATACCAAACTGAACCAAATAGGAAACCTGGTACAACATGAGGATCTACATAAGTAATACTACACAGCGAGACCAGTCCAGAAATTTAAAACTAGGAAGTGCAAATAAACCAACTTGAGCAAATAGCAGGAGATTATGAAACTATGAAAAGATCTAATATCATAAACAGGAGAAGACATTGATTAACAGGTAGTAAATAGTCATGGAAACACATTTAGAGCATATAACAATTAAGGCAGGGAAGGAGATAATTTAAAAAAAGCGGGAAAAATAGGGAAACAGATAATTCGACGGCGCATAAGCACTCGTCACCTCGCATATACACCGCTCACATGAAATTCACATAACACATAATCTGAGGGTTCCTAATTCCCTCAAGTCAAGGTTAGACACAACACTTACCTCGCTCCAAAGGCCACTCAATGCTCAATCACATCTTTTCCTCTAGAATCTGCCTCCAACCCACTCGTATCTAACCACAATTGACTTAATGATGTCAAATATTGCTAAAGGAATCAATTAAAATGCATAAATTTGGATTTTCCAAACTTTCTCCCAAAAAGTCAAAAATCGACCCCGGGCCCGCTTGGTCAAAACCCGACGTTCGGACCAAAATTCATTTACCCATTCACCGCATAACTCGATTATGTAACTAGTTTTGGAATCCGACCCCAAATTGAGGTCTAAATCCCCAATTTGCAAAACCCCCAAATTCTTCCTAAATCCCTAGTTTTCTACCATGAAAGAACAAAGATTAGGTCTTGGAATTAATGGGTGATGTTAAAAATGGAAGAAAATAAGTTAAAGAGTACAAACCTATGAATCGATGTTGAGTTTTCTCTTCAAAATCGCTCCTAGACCGAGTTCTAATGGAAGGGTTATGAAATTTTGAGAAAATCCCGCTACTTTTCTGTTTTAAGTTAGAGACGTCAGGCCTTCTTCGCGTTCGCGAAGGGCCTGCTGCGTTCGCGATGAGTAGCAGCCCGAGTGGCTTTCGCGTTCGCGAGTCCTCCTTCGCCTTCGCGTAGAAGAATAGCTGACCCCTCCCCCATGTCCCTGAAGCTTCGCATTCGCGAAGGGTAAGGCCCCCATTGCTTCGCGTTCGCGAACCAGCTACCGCGTTCGCGATTAAGAAAATCACCCTGCCCCAGTTTAATCTTCGCGTTCGTGAGAGTACCTTCACGAACGCGAAGAAGAAGACACCAAATAACAACTGAAGCACAAAAAAACCCAGATTTTCTAAGTTTTAAAACACCCGTAGCCTATCCGAAACTCACCTGAGCCCTCGGTGCTCCAAACTAATTATGCACACAAGTCCAAAAACCTCATAAGAACTCGCTCGCACAAACAAAACTCCAAAATAACGCCTAGAACTATGAATCAGACACCAAATCAAATGAAATTTTCAAGAAAACTTTAAAACTTCTATTTTCACAACTGAACGTCCGAATCACGTCAAACCAACTCCGTTTCTCACCAAATTTGACAGACAAGTCATAAATATAATATGGACCTGTACCGGGCTCCGGAACCAAAATACAGACCCGATATCAAGAAGAACAAACATAAGTCGATTCTTAAAAATCATAAAACTTTCAAACTTCAAATTTTCAACAAAAATCAATAACTCGAGCTAGCGACCTCCGAATTCGATTCGGGGCATACACTCAGGTCCCAAATTACGATACGGACCCACCGGGACTGTCAAAATACGGATCCGGGTCCATTTGCTCAAAACATTGGCCGAAGTCTACTCAAATAAGTTTTTAAGGCAAAATTCTTATTTTTATCAGTTTTAACATATAAGTCTTTCGGAAGAACACCCGAACTGTGCACGCAAATCGAGAAAAGCTAAAATGAGGTATTTGAGGCCTTGAAACATAGAATTAGGTTCTAAAACCTAAGATGACCTATCGGGTCATCACATTTATGTTGATGACATAAATCTTGTTGGAACTCCAGAAGAGCTCCAAAAGGCAATTGAATATCTTAAGAAAGAATTTGAGATGAAAGATCTTGGAAAGATAAAACTTTGTCTTGGTCTACAAATTGAACATTTAGCAGACGAGATCTTTATCCATCAATCTGCCTATACATAAAGGGTCTTAAAACACTTTTACATGGACAAAGCGCACCCATTGAGTACACCAATGGTTGTTCGATCACTTGAAGTGAATAATGATTTGTTCTGACCTCCAGAAGAGGATGAGGAACTCCTTGGTCTCGAAATACCTTATCTTAGTACAATTGGTGCACTTATGTATCTTGCTAATGCTACAAGGTCTGACATAGCATTTTCTGTTAATTTACTAGCAAGATATAGCTCTTCTCCTACATGGAGACATTGGAACGAGATTAAGCATATATTGCGATATTTAAAGGGAACACTTGATATGGGTTTATTTATTCTAATAAAGGTAGTGCAAATCTTGTTGGTTATGCAGATGTAAGTTATTTATTTGATCCACATAAAGTTCGATCTCAAACCGGGTACGTGTTTACATATGGAGGTACTGTTATATCACGGTGCTCCACAAAGCAATCTACTGTTGCTACTTCTTCAAATCATGCTGAGATAATAGTTATTCATGAAGCAAGTAGGGAATGCGTATGGTTGAGATCAATGATTCATTTTATTCAAGGAAAACATAGGTTGGAATGTGATAAAATATCCACAATTTTATACAAATACAATGCTGCATGCATAGCCTAATTAAAGGGAGGATTTATAAAAAAGAGATATAACGAAGCACATTTCACCAAAAGTATTCTACACACATGATTTTCAGAAAAATGGTGACATTGATGTGCAACAAATTCGTTCAAGTGACAATCCGGTAGATTTATTCACTAAATCTTTGCCAACTTCAACTTTGACAATCCTACTTCAAAAATGTCACTTTAATTGGAAAAACTCTTTAACCCACAACAATTCATAATATATATCTTTTGGGGGTAGAAAAGTGGTGTGACAGCGCTCACTTTGGGGGGGTGCAGACTCCGGAGGAGGTCCTTTAGCCCAAGCACTATAATAAACAAATAAATAAAATACAAACATGCTGCAACATGCAGCCCGATCCCATAATATCCTCACAATTATGCCCTCGGCTTCACTCAGTCATCAATCTCTCCAGTCTCTCAGGCTCACAATGTCATGAAACTAGCCCAAAATGATGATATGATGTATCAATACATAACAACAGAGACTGAGATATGATATATAATGAATGAACATGACTGAGTATGAAATTACAATTTAAACAAATAATTCAACAATAATATGACCTATGTTGGTCTCAATAATAACAACATATAGTCTCATCGTGATTTTTAACATGATTCTCAGCCCAATTTCTTTAACACATGAAAGTACATGGATAGTGCCAAGATTATTTAATTACAAAATTCTACGAAATCAATTACGTCACAAATTTACACGGTGCACGCCCACACACCCTTCACATAGCATGTACGTCACCTCCAAAAATATCACATAACACGTAATTCAGGGATTCATACCCTCAGCTCCAAGTTTAGAAATGTTACTTACCTCAAACAAGCCGAGTCCAATATCGAGCAAGATAAATAATGCTCCAAAAATCCCACTCCGCGTTTATCAACCTCCAAACGCCTTCGTATCTTCCCAATTCAAGCCAAACGATTTGTATCTATTCAAACAACATGCAAATTAATCACAATGTACTCCAAAGATTAAAATTTAACAATTTATAAAAATTTCCAACTCCGCTCAAAAAGTCGATAATTGGCCCCACATCTCGGAACCTGACAAAACTCACAAAATCTGACAACTCATTCAATTACGAGTCCAACCATATTAATTTTATTCAAATATGACTCCGAATCGGTATTTAAAACACGAAAATTAGTTTTGTTTAATTATAGAATTCTCCTCCGATTTCTCTTGAAGATTCAATAATCATACACCAAAAATGAAGATTAATTCATGAAATATAATCACAAGTGAGTCAAGAATACTTACCCCAACTCGTGTGGTGAAATTCCTCTCAAAAGTCGCCTAAACCGAGCTCCGAAATCCGAAATCCGAAAAATGGGTGAAAATATCGAAACCTCAAACTTAAAAGGTTCTGCCCAGCGTTTCTTCATTTGCGGTCGCATTGTCACACCTATGACCTCCGCTTCTGCGGACGAATTGTGCTTCTGTGCGCACCCTTGAAGGCCAGCCCTTTCGCTTCTGCGATCAAAACCACCGCATCTGCGGTCGCGCTTCTGCGTGTATTTTTCCACATCTGCGGCTCCTGCCCAGCAGTTGCAGTCTGCTTCTACGATGGGCTGCTCGCTTCTGCGGAGTCGCTTCTGCGACCAAGCTTCCGCAAAAGCGGTTGCACCAGCAACTCAAAAATTTCAGCAGCTTCAACAAGGCTTCAATTGATCTGAATCCCGTCCGAAACTCACCTGAGCCACTCGGGACCTAGTCCGAATATACCAATAGGTCCCATAACATAACATAGGCTTATTCGAGTTCTCAAATTATATCAAACAACGTCGAAATTACAAACTGCACCTCGAATCGAACTTATAAATTTTTCAAATTTCCAAATTCTATATCTTGTGCCGAAACGTATCAAATACATTCGGAATGACTTTGAATTTTGCACATGAGTCATAAATGACATAATGGAGATGTTCAAATTTCCAGAACTGGATTCTGACCCCGATATCAATAAAGTCAACTCCCGGTCAAACTTTCAAACCTTAAATTTCCAACTTCCGCCATTTCAAGCCAAAATCTACTACGGACTTCCAAATAAATATCCGAACACACTCCTAAGTCCAAAATCACCATACAGATCTATTGGAGACATCAAAACTCCATTCCGGAGTCGTTTGCACAATAGTTAAACTCTTGTCAACCATTTTCATTCAAGCTTCTAATATGAAATTTATTCTTTCGAACTAATCCCGTAACACCTGAAACATCAAAACCTAGGATTCACACACATCATAATACATCATATGAAGCTATTCAAGACTTCAAATAGTTGAAAGGAGCGTAAATGTTCAAAACAATAAGTCGGGCCGTTACATTCTCCCCCACTTAAACCTACGTTCATCCTCGAACGTGCCAAGAGTTGTTCCTAAGCCTTCAAATCATTGTTCAACCTTAGCACGCACATACCCGTGGGTGATACCACGTCACCCTATTCTATATAGGCCTGACAACACCAAAATTGAAGATCATTACTTAAATCTTAGTCCGTAAACCTTGGAATTCAATTTCCTACAATAAGAATTTCTTTTAAAGACCCGAATCTCACATACACACACTATATAAGTCTGAACATACTGTATCAAGCCATAACCATAACCCTAGATATAATCATATAACATACTACACAACTCGCATACTTGCAGCACCATTTCCGATCACAATAGCTACTCAAAACCAACCCGGTACTAGTATTAAACCCCATATCAAACAAAACCTTGTTCCCAAAACCTTCATACATTGCCGATAATGAAAGAAACACGCGGAATCTCATAACCACTTATCAGATCAACAAGTCATGGAGTTCTCTCGCCCCAACTAGAACCATAATCACTTTCTAAGCCGACTTTCAATATTATTCTACCAAATATACCTTAATAAACCTGATAGTACCCATTATAGGTCCAATGACCTTATATTATCAAACACAACTATTCCACAGACATGCCATGCTATTATAACTCAAGCCACAAACTGCACAATTCGTGCACCCAAAAATAGGAAATGTCTCGAAGAAGAGAACTATTTCGCAAGTTCAACAAGCACCACTACAATCGCAATGCTATGAGCTCATCATACATAGTAGAACCAAGACACACGAATCTAATAACGGTAACCAGCTCTTCTAGAGCTCATATTAACATCAACCGCACAGACAATTCACGTTCTATAGTATCAATATCTGGACCCGCACGGACAACTCATGTGCCAATAACATAATCCGCCTGGCATGGTCACAGGCCTCCAGTCCGAGCATATCATACATGAGCAATCAAATAAGTACACATGTATATGATAAATGAAATAAGACTCTTATGCTCTTGACTGATATAAATAACACGCCATAGAGTAGGCATGTGCAAAGTGTGCTATCACAACTCAATTCGGCAAGTTAACACAGAAATATCAACCACCAAGTTTATTCAGGGAATTGGGCTCTTTGTAACCTCAAGTATATCCCATGTAGTTCTCAACAAAGGTACGGATACGAGAAATGCTATAACTTTATGCTTAATAGTCAACTCTAGGCATATCATAGCCTAAGCACTCTTCCGAGTATGAATACTTGCCCCGATGCCCGCACATGGGCTCAAACCTCACATATATACGCACACGCGTAGCTATCACAAATAATTAACGCAACTAGTGCCTCCACTGAGTTTAAATAAAATGCTCACCTCAAACAGGCCATAACCCTGAAACAATATGCTCCTGAGAACTCCCAGTCTCCAAATTCATAGAACACATTAATCATCGTAACTTATCCCAACTCCAACAGTAGAATGACTAACACATTTTTCATGCATGATCATCCCACGAGGAATACTTCGATAATTATCCCATGCCACATAGCAAAAATCTAAATATCAGCAGTCGATCAACCAAGCGAATACCGCAATACCAACAAAACATTCGTAAGTCAAAACACAATGCACCTTCTGAAATGCACACTCAGGAATTACTGAGCATTTATAACATTCATCTAAATATCTGAAGCTGACCATTCTATCCAAATTCGTGACCTTCCTTTCTTCAAGACTGAATTGCCACCCTGTACATGTAAATCTTAATCCCGCACAACACACCACATCTATCATGCTATCATGTGACAAGCACCAGAATCTCATTATCAACTCTGTGTCACCAACAATTTACATATCCGGTTAGTTAGAAACCTTCCTCTTGCTCCCATACAGAAGAAAATCACAATACACGACATGTTCCTCACACTAGTAGAAAATATCTGGTTCAAACCATGGTAGAAATTATCAAGAACACTTTGAAATCAATTTGCACATAACCAAGCTATCAGAACCGAATTTCTCTAACTTGACCAAGCCACGCAGGTCACCAAACCCAAGAATTTTGCCACCAAAATATGTGTAAAGTTTCACCACATCATAATTACCCCCCCAAATACCACAACCGAAATACCCACTCTGAAAATACCTTATGTGAATTCAAAATTGTTCTTTTTACCTCTTTTATACTAAAATGTCGAACCCATAATCATACAAAATTATCGCAAGTCCCGACACCATCCAATGTAACTAACCGATTCTAGCGATATACAAATCCGAAAAAATCTCAATTGCTATATATAAATCTCGAAACCATTAGGACTTTCTCGAGAGTTATCCTGGATCTCAACCTATGCAAGTCATAACTAATCCACAAGTATGCCTCGGACCAAAACCAATACAACACATAATCGTGCAATCAAATCGTAGATATCAAACTCCTCACTTAGCTCAAAGTCATAGATCATGACATTCAATAACTCACAATACCCATACTGTGTTACTGCCATGACACTGCAGTGAGATTCAACTAAATTTTCATAAGCTCATGCAACACAACCCGTATAGTACCTCAATTCATCTGCTAAGCTCGCCTTCATTCTTGTGGCGGTCAGGTCGACTTCCCTGACCATTTCAAATTCAAATCTCAACACATACACCTCGTTGGTAGAAAAGAAACTCTTCACTCAAAATTATAAGGAACACACTTACGTAGAATACTCCGCAGGAGATAACCCACCTGCTTAGCCTCAAATTGGCATATACCCTTTCGCAGCCACAATTACTACGCAATCACTTAATCTTCCTGAGTCCAAACTCATTAACAAGACATGAGAATTTAGTTTGTCCCACAATTTAACAACGTGAAAGATCCTTCAACACATTCATACTTGAGACTATACGTCAAATCAAGACAGACATCAAGCACCCAATGCCCCTTTTTACATCTCGAGAAACTCTTCTCGTCACGTTCAAACCATCACATAGTCAATCAACTGCTCATCGAGCCATAAATTTCACTCATAGGTCAACACACCCTTCATGGGTGAAATCTTGAGCAGAACCTTTTTCCCAACCATGTAAGCAACATCACGGACCTTCCGGCCGGCATAACTCTTCTGTCTAGACTGCGCCATGTGAAGCTGCTCCTGAATAAATTTAACCTTCTACAAAGCATCCTGAACCAAATCAGTACCCAATAGCCTAGCTTCACTCGGCTCAAACCAACCTACTGGAGACCGACATCATCTCCCATATAAAGCTTCATATGGAGCTATGTGAATGCTCGATTGGTAGCTGTTATTGTAAGCAAACTCTGCTAGTGGCAGAAATTGATCCCAAGAACCTCCAAAATCAATGACACAAGTGCATAGCATATCCTCCAATATCTGAATAGTGCGCTCGGACTGTCCGTCTGTCTGAGGGTGAAATGCTATACTCAACTGAACCTGTGTGCCTAATTCTCGCTACACTGCTCTCCAAAACTGTGATGTAAACTGCGTGCCCCGATCTGATATGATGGACAGTGGCACACCATGTAGATGAACAATCTCGCGGATATAAATCTCAACCAACCGCTTCGAAGAATAATTAGTACTAACCGGAATAAAATGCGCAGATTTGGTCAATCGATCCACAATCACCCAAGCATCATCAAACTTCCTCAAAGTCCGTGGGAGCCCAACTACGAAGTCCATGGTGATACGCTCCCATTTCCACTCCAGAATTTCAAGTCTCTGAAGTAATCCTCCCGGTCTCTGATGCTCCTACTTTACCTGTTGACAATTTAAACACCGAGCTACAAACCCAACTATATCCTTTTTCATTTGCCTCCACCAATAGTGCTGCCTCAAATCCTGATACATCTTCGCGGCACCTGGATGAATGGAGTACCGCAAACTGTGAGCTTTCTAGAGAATCAACTCACACAAACCATCTACATTAGGCACACATAGCCTGCCCTACATTCATAATACACCGTCATCCCCAATAGTGACCTCCTTGGCATCACCGTGCCGAATCATGTCCTTAAGGACAAGAAGATGGGGATCATCATACTGGCGCTCTCTGATGCGATCATATAAAGAAGACCGAGAAACCACATAAGCCAAAACTCGATTTTACTCGAAAACATCCAATCTAACAAACTAGTTGGCCAAGGCCTGAACATCTAAGGCTAAAGGCCTCCCTGTTACCGGTAAGTATGCTAAGCTGCCCAAACTCTTCGTCTTATGACTCAAGGCATCAACCACCATATTAGCCTTTCTGGGATGATAGAGAATGGTGATATCATAATCCTTAAGCAACTCTAACCACCTTCGCTGCCGCAAATTAAGATCCTTCTGTTTAAACAGATGTTGTAGATTTCGGGGATCGATATGAACCTCACAATGGACACCGTACAAGTAATGCCGCCAAAAGTTTAAGGCATGAACAATAGATGCTAACTCAAGGTCGTGGACCGGATAATTCTTCTCATGTACCTTTAACTGTCTGGACGCATAGGCAATCACCCTACCGTCTTGCATAAGCACTGCGCCGAGACCAATACGCGATGCATCATAATACACAGTATAAGACCCTGAACTTGTAGGCAACACCAATACTGGAGCTGTAGTCAAAGTTGTTTTGAGCTTCTGAAAGCTTTCTTCACATTCATCTGACCACCTGAACGGAGCACCTTTCTGGGTTAATTTAGTCATAGGCGATGCAATAGATGAAAAACCTTCCACGAAGCGACGATAATAACCGGCTAAGCCGATAAAACTCCGAATCTAAGTAACTGAAGATGGCCTGGGCCAACTTTGAACTGCCATATTTTCTTCGGATCCACCTTAATCCCTTCAGTAGACACACTTTGTCCCAAGAATGTCACCGAGCTAAGCCAAAACTCACACTTAGAGAATTTGGCATAAAGTTTCTCCTCTCTCAGCCTCTACAATACAATACCCAAGTGCTGTGCATGCTCCTACTGGCTACGTGAGTACACCAGGATATCATCAATAAATACCACGACAAATGAGTCAAGATATGACTGGAATACACTATTTATAAAGTGCATAAATGCTGTTGGGGCATTGGTTAACCCAAAATACATCACAAGAAATTAATAATGGCCATAACGACTCCTGAATGCCGTCTTTAGAATATCTGAATCCCGAGTTTTTAACTGGTGATACACCGATCTCAAGTCAATTTTGGAGAATACCCTCGCTCCCTGAAGTTGGTCAAATAAATCATCAATACGCGGCAAAGGATATTTGTTCTTGATAGTAACTTTGTTTAGTTGTCTGTAATCAATGCACATCCGCATAGTACCATCTTTCTTTTTACAAACAAAACTGGTGCACCCCAAGGTGACACACTAGGCCTAATAAACCCCTTATCAAGGAGTTCATGAAGTTGCTCTTTCAATTATTTTAACTCAGTTGGTGCCATACGATACGGAGGAATAGAAATGGGCTGAGTGCCTGGCACCAAGTCAATACCGAAATCAATATCTCTGTCGGGTGGCATACCCGACAGGTCTGTAGGAAATACATCCAGAAAGTCTCGCACTACTGGTACTGAATCAATAGTAGGGGTATCTGCATCAACATTTCTCACAAAGGACAAATATGACAAATACCCCTTCCCTACCATACGTTGGGCCTTCAAATAAGAAATTACCCTTCTAGGAAAAAAATCTAGAGAACCTCTATATTTAACCTTTGGCAACCCCAGCATCGTCAACGTCACAGTTTTTGCGTGACAATCCAGAATAGCATGACATGGAGACAACCAATCCATACCCAGAATTACATCAAAATAAACCATATTTAGCAATAAAAGATCCACTCTAGTCTCCAATTCCCCAATAGTTACCACACACGACCAATACACACGACCCACAGTAATAATATCACCCACTGGCGTAGATACACGAACAGGTGAAACTAAGGACTTACGGGGCATATCCAAATAACGAGCAAAATATGATGATACATATGAATAAGTGGAACCAGGGTCAAATAATATAGAAGCCTCCTTGTGGCACACTGAAGCAATACCTGTGATCACTGCATCTGAAGTAACAACATCTGGCCTGGCAGGAAAAGCATAGAATCAGGCCTGACCGCCACCTGATCGGCCTCCCCCTCTTGGGTGACCCCTAGCTGACAGACCCCCACCCCGAGCTAGATGGGCGGGTGGTGAAGTAACTGGTGCTAAAGTCGTAGTCTGACTTCTTTGTCGCACTGGACCTCTCGAGCGACGAGGAAATTGTCTCCACATATGCCCAAATTCCCCGCACTCAAAGCAGCTCCCCGGTACTGGTGGTGGTGCTGACTGAATCGGGCCCCGAGAACCAGAATAACTGCTAGAAGCACCCGGTGCAAATGAACCATAAACTAAAGGAGCATGGGACGAACTCTGGTCTAGCAGGACACTGAGAGAGGACTGACCCTGATAAGAACTATATGAACCCTAGCTGGATGATGCACTACGGTGAACTGGACGACCCGTCTAAGCGTGTCTGTAAGGACGACCCCTACTGCGGTAAAATTGACCCTCGGAAGGAACACCGCTAAAATCACCTGGACAATGAGGCCTCTTAGCCTCCCTATCTCTACGCTCTTGGCTACAGACCATCTATATTTACCGAGCAATGTCAACTACCTCATCAAAAGTAGCACCAGATACTCTCTCTCGAGTCATAAGTAACCGTAGTTGATATGTGAGGCCATCAATGAACCTCCTATTCCTCTCCCTATCAGTGGGAACCAACCAAACTGCGTGATGAGCCAACTCAGAAAATCTCATCTTGTACTACGTCATAGACATACCATCCTGACGTAACTGCTAAAACTGTCTGCGCAGCTCTTCTCTGCGAGACTGTGGCACAAACTTCTCCAAAAATAGAACGGAGAATTCCTTCCATGTAAGTGGTACAACACCGACCGGCGTACACCTCTCATAAGTCTCCCACCATCTGAAGGCAACTCCAAAAAACTAAAAAGTAGTGAACGAGACCCTACTGGTCTCCAAAATACCCGCTGTCCCGAAGCATCCGCTGGTACTTATCCAGAAGACCCTGAGTATCCTCTGACTCAGCACCGCTAAATGATAGAGATCGAAGCCTCCCAAATCTCTCAAGTCTCCTCTGCTCATCATCTTCCATAACGGGGACTACCGGGGTCTGAACAGCTTTAGCCGGCTGGGCTGGTAGTGCACCTGGTATCTGAAGTCCCTGTACCACCTGATCTGGAGTACGGATAATAGGGGTATGAGTACCTCCCCCGGCCTGAGAAGTGGCAGGTGCAGCCTGAGCCGAAACCACCCGAGCAAGGCCAGTGCAAACTGTTAATATCTGGGCCAAAGTCTCCTGAAGGCCTGGAATCTCAATGGGCACAACTGGTGCCTGAGCTGGTCCTGTCGGCTCAGCCATATCTGGAATCTGCTCCTGAGCTGGAGCAACTGGTGGTGTTACAGGTGCTGCTTCAACTGCTGTACGAGCTACACCTCGACCTCTACCTCGGCCCCGGCCTCTACCATGGCCCCGGCCTCTCGCGACCCTAGCTGGTGGCACTAGTGATTGATCGTCCGATTCGGTAATACGTGTCCTCATCATTTCTGAGAGAATAGAATAACAGAAATTTAGTTTCCGAAATCAACAATTCGCACGACAGAATACAAGAAAGTGAAATTTTCCTAAGGGTTAGGCAACCTCTCGAAGATAAGTACAAACATCTCCGTACCGATCCGTAAGACTCTACTAAACCTACTCATGACTCATGAGACCTATGTAACCTAGGCTCTGATACCAACTTGTCATGACCAAAAATCCTAACGTGTTGTCATGACGCCTATCTCGATACTAGACAAGCTGACAACCTCAATAAACCACAATTTCTTTTAAGTTTAAAAATATAATATTTAAACACAATCCACAACTTTTGCAAATACCAATACACACACTCCCAAAATTTGGTGTCACTGAGTACATGAGGATCTATATATTACAAGTCTGGAAAACGTGGTCTATAATAATATGAGACCAAATACAATAAACAAAAGGATAGGGAAGGAGAGACAAGGTCTGCGAAACATGGCAGCTACCTCTGAATCTCCGAAAAATCGACTGTGTGAAAGAATCAACACCCATTGTATCCGGGATTACCTGGATCTGCACACGAAGTGCAGGGTGTAGTATGAGTACAACCAACTCAGTAAGTAACAATAATAAATAAAGAACTGAAAGTAGTGACGAGCTTCTCAGCTAAGTCCAAATACAATACTTTCCAATATAAAAGAGTAGGCATGCTCTCAAGTTCAACATTTAAGATTTCACTAAAATTTCATATCAAGTTTAACCGAAACAGAAAATAATATTTTTTCGAAATTTCCAAAAAATAGTGATATATGACAGATGAAATGCAACAAATAATGAAATCAATGCATCCTCTCAGAGTAACAGTCACTCAGTCCTCCCATTCACTCCAACCTCACAGTCACTCTTTCCTCACAGTCGATCATTCCTCACAATCACTCATCACTCGGCACTCGCACTCGGACTCAGTAGGTACCTGCGCTCACTGGGGGTGTGTACAGACTGCAGAGGGGCTCCTTCAGCCCAAGCGCTATATCAAGCCAATCATGCGGCGTGCAACCCGATCCATAAATATCCTCATAATTAGGCCCTCGACCTCACTCAGTCATCAACCTCTTCAGTCTCTCGGGCTCTCAGAAATCATGATAATCAGCCCAAAATTGATATATGATGTTTTAATAAATAGCAACAGAGACTGAGATATGATATGAAATGAATAAACATGACTAAGTGTGAAATTATAGTTTGAACATATAATTCAACCACAGAAATGACCCCAGTGGGTACCAATAATAACAGCATATGTCTAAGCATGATTTTTAATACGAGTCTCAGCTCAATTTTCTCTAACACGTACATAATGTATGGATATCAACAGATAATTCAACTACACAGTCCCATGGAATTTGACCAAGTCACAATTCCTACAGTGCACGCCCACACGCCGGTCACCTAGCATGTGTGTCACCTCAAAACCAATCAGATAACACATAATCCGGGGTTTCATACCCTCAAGACCAAATTTAAAACTGTTACTTACCTCAAGCCGTGTAATTTTTTATTCTGCAATGTCTTTTCCTCATGAATTGGCCTCCAAAAGCCTCGAATCTAGCAATAAATAATTCGATTAAGTCTATAAAATTTATTCGAATTAATTCTACAAGAAAATACCAATTTTCCAACAAAATCCGAAAGTTAGCTCAAAAATTGCCCGTGGGGCCCATGTCTCGGAACCCAACAAAAGATACAAAATCCAAAAACCCATTCAACCACGAGTCTAACCATACCAATTTTACTAAAATCTGACCTCAACTCGACCCTCAAATCTTCAAATTAATCCAAGAGGGTTTTCTAAATTTTCCAACTTAATTCACACATTAAATGCTAAAAACAACCATGGATTCGGGTAATTTAACCAATATTGAGTTAAGAACACTTACCCCTTTGTTTTATCTGAAAATCTCCCAAATATTGCCTTTATCCGAGCTCCAAATCGGTAAAAATAAAAAATGGGACGAAGTCCTATTTTCAGAACTTAAACTCTCTGCCTAGTCATTTGCTCTATGCGATCACGAACAACCACACGCGATCGCGAAGCACAAATTTCCATTGCCCAGATTTAACCCTACGTGATTGCGGACTTTTCCACGCGATCGAGAAGCTCACTCTCACAGGCCTACGCGATCACGGACTCGTCCACGCGATCGCGAAGCACAAAACGCGTGACCTCTACTTCTGCTCCACTTACTCTACGTGAACGCGACCTTCTTCACGCGTTCGCGAATAACAAACTCGCACAGCTACGCGATCGCGGCCCTCTTCATGCGATCGTGAAGAACAAAATCATTACTGCCTCAAACAAGCCTACGCGATCGCGGACATTCTCATGCGATCGCGTAGAAGGAAACCAGTGATAGAAAACCAACATTCTTCAGCTGGAATGCCAAGTCCAAAATTGATCCGTTAATTATCCGAAACTCACCCGAGGCCCCCGGGACCTCAACCAAACATACCGTCAAGTCCCATAACATCATACGAACTTAGTCGAACCCTCAAATTACCTCAAAAAACGCTAAAACCAGGAATCATACCCCAATTCAAGTATAATGAACGTTGAAATTTCAAGTTTCCACAAACGACACCGGAACCTATCAAATCAAGTCCGATTGACCTCAAATTTTGCACACAAGTCATAAATGACATAACGGACCTATTAAAATTTTCAGAATCGGATTTCGACCCCTATATCTAAAAGTCAAACCCTCACCGGTCAAACTTCCCAAAAAATTTGACTTTCGCCATTTCAAGTCTAATTCCATTACGGACATCCAAATAATTTTTCGGACACGCTCCTAAGTCCAAAATCATCATACGGAGCTATTGGAATCATCAAAATTAAATTCTGAGGTCGTTTACACATAAGTCAATATCCGGTCAACTTTTCCAACTTAAGTTTTCAATTAAGAGACTAAGTGTCATATTTCACTCCGAAATCCTTCCGGACCCGAACCAACTAACTCGGTAAGTCATAAAATAATTGTAAATCATAAATTGAGTAGTAAATGGAGGAACAGGGTTATAATACTCAAAACGACCGGCCGGGTCGTTACATACTTTCCTCGAACAAGCCAAATCTAATACCGAGCAAGCTGTATAATACTCCAGAAATTCTATTCTGTGCGTATCAACCTCCATACGCCTTCCTATCTCCTCAATTCAATCCAAACGATTCGTATCTATTCAAACAATGTGCAAATTAATCAAAATTTACTCTAATACTAATAATTTAACAATTTACAAAAATTCCCAACCTCGCTCGAAAAATTGATAGTAGGGCCCACATCTCAGAATCCGACGAAGCTCTCAAAATCCGATAACCCATTCAATTACGAGTCCAACCATACTAATTTTACTCAAATCCGACTCTGAGTCGATGTTCAAATCTCGAAAATCCATTTTATGGAATTGTAGAAAATTCCTCCGATTTCTCTTAAAAATCAATAATCTAACGCCAAAAATGAAGATTAATTCATGGAATATAATCACAAGGGAGTCAAGAACACTTACCCCAAGTTGTGTGGTGAAATTTGCCTCTGAAAATCGCCCAAACCGAGCTCCCCAACTCTGTTTTCGTCAAAAATGGCAAAAATCTCCCGTTTATAAGGATTTTAATGTTCGGACGCCACAGGTGGCGTGGGACTCTGTTTCTAGAAACTTTAAACATCCCAGTGCCAGGGCTAGCGCCCCACGCTACCCTAGGCGCTGGTGACAGGATTTTGAATTCAACGATTCTTTTTGCTATGACTCCATAATTTCAATACGGATCTAATGCATCAATCAAAACTGAATTTGGAACTCATTTTCTTAATGTGATACCACGTATTCTCGAAGAATCAACGTCGAAACATTCTAGGAATATCCAACTTAAATTCCGTTAACTATCCGAAATCCACCCGAGGCCCTCGGGACCTCAACCAAATATATCAACAAGTCCTAAAACATCATACGAACTTAGTCGATGCCTCAAATCACATCAAACAACACTAAAAACACAAATCACACCCCAATTGAAACTTAATGAACTTTAAATCTTTCAACTTTCAAACCTCATGCCGAAACATATCAAATGAATCCGGAATGAACTCAAATTTTGCGTACTAGTCATAAATGACACAACGAAGCTATTCCAATTTCCATAATATGATTCCGACCCCGATATCAAAAACTCAACTACCCGGTCAAACTTCCAAACTTTAAATTTCTTATTTTTGCCATTTCAAGCCAAATTTAACTCCGGACTTCAAAATAAATATCCGGACACACTACTAAGTCCAAAATCACCATACAGAGCTATTGGAACCATCAAAACTCCATTCTGGAGTCATTCGCACAAAAAATTAAATCGGTCTAACTCTTTTTATTTAAGCTTCTAAACAAGGATTGTTCTTTCAATTTAATTCCGAATCATCCGAAAACCAAAGCCGACAATTCACACAAGTCATAATACATATTACGAAGCTGCTCAAGACTTAAAATTGTTGAAAGGAGCGTAGATGTTCAAACAGACAAGTCAGGTCGTTACATTCTCCCCCACTTAAACATATGTTCGTCCTTGAACGTGCCAAGAGTTATTCCTAAATCTTCAAATCACTATTCCACCTTACCACGCACATGGTCGGGGATGATACCATGCCGCCCTATTCCATATAGGCCTGACAACATAACATAATTGAAGATCATTACTTTAACCTTAGTCCGTAAAACTTAGAACCCAATTTCCAACATCCAGAATTTCTTACAAGACCCGAGTCTCACATCTACACACTATATAAGTTTGAACAAGCTGTATCAAACCACGACCATAACCCCACATATAATCACATAACATACTACACAACTCGCATACTCGCATCACCATTCCCAATCACAGTAACTACTCAAAACCAACCTGATACTAGTATTAAATCCCACATCAAACAAAACCTCATTCCAAAACCATCATACACTGCTGATAATGAAAGAAACATGCAGAATCTCATGACCCCTTATCAGATCAATAAGTCATAAAGCTCTCTCGCCCCAACCAGAACCATAATCACTTTCTAAACCGACTTTCAATATTATCCTCCCAAATATATGGTAATCAAACCTGATAGTGCCCATTCTAGGTCCAATGACCTTATATTATTAAACACAACTATCCCACAGACATGATAAACCAATATAACTCAAGGCACAACTACGCAATCCGTGTTCCCAAAAATGGGAAATGTTTCAAAGAAGAGAACCGTATTGCGAGTTCAACAAGCACCACCACAACCGCAATGCTATGAGCTCATCATATATAGTAGAACCAAGACAAACGAATCTAATAACGGTAACCATCTCTCCTAGAGCTCACATTAACATCAACTGCAGAGACAACTCACGTGCTATAGTATCAATATATGGATCCGCACGGACAACTCACGTGCCAATAACATAATCCGCCTCGCATGGTCACAGACCTCCAGTCGAAGCATATTATACATGAGCAATCAATTAAGTACACATGTATATGATACATGAAATAAGATTCACATGCTTTTGGACTGGTATAATTAACATGCCATAGAGTAGGCATGTGCAAAGTGTTCTATCACAACTCAAATTGGAAATTTAACGCAGAAATAGTAACTACCCAGTTTATTTAGGGAATTAGCCTCTTTGTAACCTCAAATATAGCCCACATAGTTCTCAACAAAGGTAAAAATATGAGAAACGTTATAACTTTACGCCTAACAGTCAACTCTAGGCATATCATAGTCTAAGCATTCTTCCGAGTATGAATACTTGCACCGATGCTCGCACATGGAGACAAACCTCACATATATACGCACTTGTAGCGCGTAGTTGTCACAAATAATTAACGCAACTACTGCAAATAATTAACGCAACTACTGCTTCCACTGAGTTTAAATAAAATACTCACCTCAAATAGGCCGCAACCCCGAAATAATATGCTTCTAAGAACTCCCAGTCTCCAAACTCATACAGCACATGAATTACCGTAACTGGTCCTAACTCCAACACTCGAATGGCTAACACATCTTTCATGCACATCCCACGAGGAATTCTTCCAAAATTTTTCTGTGCCACATAGCAATAATTGAAATATCAACAGTCTATTAATTAGGTGAGTACCGCAATACCGATGAACATCCGTAAGTCAAAACACTATGTGCCTTCTGAAATGCGCACCCTTCTCAGGGATTACCGAGCAATTATAACATTCTTCTAAATATCTAAAACTGACCATTCTGTCCAAACTTTGTGACCTTCCCTTCCAGACCGAACTGCCACCTTGTACATGTAAATCTTAATCCCGCACAACACACCACATCTATCATTCCTTCATGTGAAAAGCACGAAAATCTCATTATCAACTCTGAGTCACCAACAATTTATATATCCGGTTAGTTAGAAACCTTCCTCTTACTTTCTTCCAGGACGAAATCACAATACAAAACATGATCCCCACACCGGTAAAAAAAAATATCCGCTTCAAACCATGGTAGAAACCATCAAGAACACTTTTAAATCCATTTGCACATAACCAAGCTATTAGAGATGAATCTCCCTAACTCTACCAAGCTACGAAGGCCACCAAAACATCTGTAAAGTCTCACCATATCATAATTACCAAAGAACCGATCACACTGTCATGACCCCAAATCCACTAGTCGTGATGGCACCTAACCCAACCCGCTAGGTAAGCCATTAACCACTAACTAAATTCAATAACATTTAATAAAGCGATTAAGTAAAGAAATATCTGAATCTTATACATTTCCCAAGGACTGGTAGTACAAATCATGAGCTTATAAGAATATAATTTACAAAGCTGAAATTATATAAATACATCGTCTATTTGAAAGGTACATAAACAGAGTTTATGGATCTAAAACTACCATGAACAAGGGGCAGCTATAACCGGGATGCAGGTACATCTTTAATCCAGCTCCCATCGACCACAACAACATTAGCAACCAACATCTGCATGCAAGGTGCAGAAGTGTAGTATGAGTACAACCGACCCCATGTACTCGGTAAGTAACAAACCTAACCTTAGGTTGAAAGTAGTGACGAGCTAACACAAGGTCGAGTCCAATACCAACATCCCACAACAGTTCATAACAATATAATACAAGTAATAAAAGATGTGTGTTAGAAGTAAAATGCTCAGCTCGATCACAGTTCCAAAAAATAGTCATGCTTTTCAAGTATCTTAGTGAAAAACCCAAATCTTTTACCGAAAATGCCAAAAATACGAGTAAGTTTGAAAACTGTAATTTTTCCAAATATCCTTTCCACAATAAATAAGATGTTTCATTTACTTTCCAAATAGCAAGTGTGAAATACCTCTCTATGCCCACATATCAATATGTGTAAAAAAATCATGAGTGACGTGATACCGTACAACATGAGGAAAAATGCATCTCTATGCCTGTATGTCATGTGTGCATGCCAATGCCATGTATCTCAGAGATGAATCATGTACTCACACTCTCAGAGTACTCAATCTCACTGTCTCACACTTTCCACTCATCATGCTCAACCACTCGGTACTGTATATGGCCTTGTACAATACCCGTTGTGGCGTGCAGCCCGATCCGTATATTTATAGTCGACTGCGCTTACTGGGGGTGTGTACACTCCGGAGGGGCTCTTGCACCCCAAGCTCTATAATCCGCACGTACAACTCACGTGCTGCACGTACAACTCACGTGCCATAATATCAATATCTGGTTCCGCACGGATAACTCACGTGGTATAATATCGGTATCTGGATCCACACGGACAACTCACGTGCGACATGGACAACTCACGTGCTATAGTATCAATATCCTCACAAACAGGCTCCCGACATCACTCAGTCATCAATCTCTCAAATCTCACTCACGGGCTCACAATGTCATAAAACTAGCCCGACAATAATGATATGATGTATCAATAAATAACAACTGAGACTGAGATATGATATGAATGCATGAATATGACTGAGTATGAAATATCAATGAAATCAGTGAAATGACAGCAAGAAACGACCACTATGGGTCCTAGCAATATCGTCATAAAGCTTATCATGATATCTAGCATGATTGACAGCTCAATTACTTTATCACATGGTGAAAAAACGGACATCAACAAAGTAGGACCACTATACAGTACCATAGAAGCAACAGAGTCCCAATTCACATGGTGCACGCCCACACGCCCGTCACCTAGCATGTGCGTCACCTCAATACCGATCGCATAACACGTATTACGGGGTTTCATACCCTCAGCACTAAGTTTAGAAGAGTTACTTACCTCGAACAAGCTAATACCTATGCCAAGCAAGCCAAGCGATGCTCCAAAGATTCCATCACGCGTGTAGCGACCTCCGAACAGCTCAAAACTATCCAAAAGCAACTCAAATACATCAAATAAAGCCCAAGGAAACAATTCCAAATGAAAAAGGTCGAATCTTTAATCAAAACCCCAAAATCGGCCAAAACGTCCAACCCAGGCCCGCACCTCGGAACCCAACAAAACTCACAAAATCCGACAACCCATTCAATTCCGAGTCCAACCATACTAGTTTCACTCAAATCCAACTTCGAATCGATGTTCAAAACTCAAAGATTCACACTACGAAACTTTAGGCCAAAACCCTAAATTTCCTCTTTAAAATTCACAATCCAATAATCAAAAATGAAGGTAGATTCATGAAATATAACCAGAACCGAGTAGAGAACACTTACCCCAATTCATATGGTGAAAATTGCCTCAAGAATTGCCTCAATCTGAACTCCATAGCTCCCAAAATGAAGAAAGAACTAAAAACCTCGATAATATAGCTTCTGCCCAGCGATTCCGCATTTGCGGACAATTCGTCACATCTACGACCACCGCTTTTGCAGTAAAAGTTCACTTCTGCGAAAACAACTGACCCAGCAATCCCTCGCACCTGCGGTCTTTAAGTCGCTTCTGTGATCACGCTTCTGCACACTTCAACCGCATCTGCGGTTGCGCAGGTGCATCCAAGTACCCGCACCTGCGATCCTCATGCCCAGCTCCCCTTCACGCTCCTGCGACTCCTCCGTCGCTTCTGCGACCTTCGCACCTGCGCAAAACTAGCCGCAGGTGCGATCACACCAGAACCAGCAGCCTTTAGCAATGCACTATGCAGCGAAAGTGATCCGAACCTCGTCCGAAACTCATCCGAGCCACTCGAGACCCCGTTCGAATATACCAACAAGTCCAATAACATAACGCGAACATACTCGAGGTCTCAAATCATGCATAACAACATCAAAACGATGAATCACACCTCAAATCGAACTTAATTAACTTTGAACTTTAAACTTCCACAACCGATGTCGAAACCTATCAAATCACGTCCGATTGACCTAAAAGTTTGCACACAAGTCCCAAATGACATAACGAAACTATTCCAATTCCTTGAATCGCAATCCGAATCCGATATCAAAAAGTCCACTCCCGGTCAAACTTTCCAAAAAATCCAATTTCCGCCATTTCAAGCCAAATTCCACTACGGACCTCCTAATCACAATCCGGACGCGCTCCTAAGTCCAAAATCACTCAACGAACCTACCGGAACCATCAAAACTCCGTTCCGGGTTCAAATTCACAAAATGTCAAACTTGGTCAACTCTCCCAATTTAAAGCTTCAACAATGAATCCATTCTTCCAATTCGATTCCGAATAACCTAAAAATCAAAATCGACTAATCACATGTCATAATACATCATACTGAGTTACTCATGCCCATAAACTACCGAGCGAAATGCAAATGCTCAAAACGACCGGTTGAGTCATTACATTCTCCCCACTTAAACATACGTTCGTCCTCGAACGTGCCAAGAGTTGTTCCCAAAACCATCAAACCACCATATAACCTTACCATGCACATACTCGGGGGTGATCCCACGTCACCATATCCCATACAGGTCTGATAACACAACATAACTGATATTTCGCAATTCAACCTAGCTCACAAGACTTAGAATCTAACTTCTAACATCCGGAATTTATTATAAGATCTGAATCTCGCAACCTACACCCTGTATAAGTCTGAACAAGCTGTACCAAGCCGTAACCATAACCCAAGAAATAATCGCGTGATATATCACATAACACAGATACTCGAAGCAATGATTTCTAATCACAGTAGCTGCTCGAAACACCCAATGTCGATAATAAACCTCATATCAAACAAGACTCCATTCTGAAACCTTCTTACACTACCGATGATGAAAGGAACATGTAGAAACTCATAACCATTCATCAGATCAACCAATCATGGAACTCCCTCTCTTTTGACAAGAACTATTGCAATTTCTAGGCCGACTTCCGATACTATCCTTCCAACCATGTTGTAATCTATTCCGATAGTATCCATTCTAGGTCCAATGACCTCATCTCGTCTAATACCAACTACTCTACTGACACGCAACACCAATACTACCCAGAGCCACAAACCGTGCAATCCATGCACCATTAAGCATCAATCCAAATGTACTCAATCACGAAGACTCAATTAAGAGAATCGTCCCGCAAGCTCAACGGGTACCACCCCAACGCAATGCTAAGAACCTAACACACACCGTAAACCCATAACACACGAATCTAACTCCAAGGATCATATCTCAACATATCTCTGCCGCAGTGTGCGACCCCATCCAAACACTGGCCCATATGAGACACCTTGAGCCACCATGCTCAAAATCAATAACCACGCACCATTCGACATCAAGTACCCAAAGTGCATTACCATAACCATGGACAGCAGATGACACAATGCCACACAAAACCCGAAAAGAACATAACCTATACGCCATCAACCATGCAATACCCAATTACTCATCTCGCTCAAATTCCGTAATAAAGCCCAAATAGAACCGCACCAGGTGTGCTTATAGCCAACGAATCACAACTCCTCGTAGCATAGAAGAGCAACTCACAGATCCTTTCAGTACACGAATAAGCTCAACAACAACCGAATGGCACACCCCTCAATAATAGCAGTATGGAGCCAACCAATCCGGCTCGGTGTAGAATACACATCCTAATTGGGCCTACCAATGGACCCCCATATCAACTATGGTCACCCACAAATAGATAAATAACCCTCCAAAAATCCACAATGACTGAATCATAATAAATACTATCATCTGGCTAGCTTCGGCCACGACTTCATAGTCCACAACCATGAAACAATCTGCTCTTGGGAACTCCCAGTCTCCAAATCCATAGAACACACAAATCACCATATCTGATCCCAACTCCACCGTCAGAATGTCTAACACATCTCTCATACATGATCATCCTACGAGAAATACTTCTAAAATTCTTCTATGCCATATAGCAGAATTTGGAATATCAGCTGTCGATCAACCAGGAAAGTGCCGCAGTACCAGTGAAGTATCCATACATCAAAACACATTTCCCCTTCTGAAATGTATACTCTCATCAAGCCATACCAAATAGTAATATCATTTACCTAGTCATCTGAAATCGTCCATGCTGCCTACGAATTTTTTTTAACCTTCCCTTCAAAATAGAACTGTGATCTCGCTCATGCAAATCTCAATCCTATACAACACACCACATATACCATGCCATCATATGGAAAAATACGAGAACTTCATAGTCCACTCCGAGTCACAAGCTACTACATACTCAATTAGCCAAGGACCTTCCATTCGATTTCATCCTGGAGAAATTCACCATACACCACATGCTCCTCACGCCAGTAGGAAATATACCCCTCGAACCTTGGTAAAAACCATTGAGAACTCTTCGAAACGCATTTGCACATAACCAAGCTATCTGAACCGAATCTCTCTAACTCAACCCAGCCACGCAGGTTGCCAAAACCCAAGAGCATTGCCACGAAACACCTGTACAGATTAGCCATGTCATAAGATCTAAAGAACCGATTATATCCATTACTGTGCTGATCCAACCTACTACCACGCTGTCCTATTTCTCCAAGTCCCTTCCAAATTGCCTTCAAATTGATACTTCTCCTTGCTGGAACACCACGATCCTTAACCAAAATTCACCACACAAGAGACCCTAGTATAAAACCACAACGCTCTAAGGCCCATAAGCCACTGACTTCTCTCTTAAATACCCTAAAGCACCACAACTGTGACACCCACACTAAAGAGACCTTATGTGAACCTAAAATTATTTCCTTCACTTTCTTGATACTGAAATGCATAATCCACAATGATATAAAAATGCCACAAGTCTCGACACCGTCCAATGCAAATATCAGATCCTAGCCATATACCAATCCGAAATTCCCAATTGCTACATATAATTCTTGAATCCATTAGAACCATTCTTGAGAGTCATCTACTCTACTCAAATCTCAATTGCACCAACCCAAATGGGCCGAACGACATGTGCCCCATTAGCACACCAACACCCAAGGGAGTAACCCACACTTCTAAGCAACCGAGCAAATTCCTACTCCAAGCACACTACATCCTTCAAGACTAACCACTCAATCATTCTATGATTCCCATATACCCATAGAGTGTAGTACAACCTGTATCCAGAAATTCCCTTACTTGAGTCATCCTCAATCTCAACCCCTGCAGCCATAACTGATTCACCAGTATACCTCAAACCGAAACCAATACAACGCATAATCGTGCAATCAACTCGTAGTTAGCAGACTCCCCTACTTGGGTCAAAGCCATAGATCAAAACACATAATAACTCAAAATGCCCATAATCTATTACTGCCATAATACCGCAGTGAGATTCAACTAAATCCTTCCTGAGCTGCTGCAACGCCAACCATCTAATACTTCAAATTATCTGCAAATCTCGTATTCACCCTTGTAATAGTCAAGCTAACTTCCACAAGCGATCCAAACTCAAATTGTAACATATATCATTCACTGGTAAAAGAAAACTCTCTACAAAACATCATAGGGATCACACAACCTCAGGACACCTCGTAGGAGATAACCTACCTGCTTAGCCTCAGACTGACCTCTCTTATACCCTTTCATAGCCACAACTACTAAGAAATCACTTAATCTCCCTGAGTCTGAACTCATAACATGACATGAAAATCTACGTCACTCCATAACTAAACAACATGAGAGGTCCTTCAACACACCCATAACTCGAGGCCATACGCCAAATCAAGACATAAATCAAACACCTAATAGTCTTTGCTACATCTTAATTAAACTCTTCCCGTCACATTCGAACAATCTTAACACATCTCGTAGTCACATCATACTCACCACATAGTCATCCAATCACATTTTTCACTAATAGGGACACCAACAGACATATAAGTCCCAAAAGCACGTGCTCACACAATCGAAATCTCCGTGCTCAGGCTACCATCAAAACCCAACCTCAAGTCCTCCGGACCGGCCCATCATCAGCATGCCAAAATCACATCTCGTACCTCAACCATGGAATCACAAGTCGTCAATGCACAACTAATACCGAGCACGCATGTGCGCAAATGAATGCGTGGAAGGAATTTAAAGAGTTACGCTTTAAGCTGAATCAATGCCGCATGATAAGGAAAGAAATATGTGAAGTACATCCTAAATGCCCTGTAGCCTCTCGAAGATAGGTATGGACGTCATCATACCGATCCGCAAGAATCTACTAGATACTTGCTCATGACTTGTAGAACCTATGAACCAAGATCTCTTATACCACCTGTCACGACCCTAAATCCACTAGTCGTGATGGCACCTAACCCAACCCTCTAGGTAAGCCAATTAACCACTAACCAATTCTAATAACAATTAATAAAGTGATTAAGTAAAGAAATATCTGAATCTTATACATTCCCCAAGGACTGGTAGTACGAATCATGAGCTTCTAAGAATAGAATTTACAAAGCTGAAATGATATAAATACATCATCTGTTTGAAAGGTACATAAACAGAGTTTTATAGATCTAAAGCTACCACGAACAAAGGGCAGCTACAACTGGGATGCAGGTATATCTTCAATCCAACTCCCATCAAACACAACATCATCCTCAACCAACATCTGCACGCAAGGTGCAGAAGTGTAGTATGATTAAAATCGACCCCATGCACTCAGTAAGTAACAAACCTAACCTTAGGTTAAAAGTAGTGACGAGTTAACACAAGGTCGGGTCCAATACCAATATCCCACAACAGTTCATAACAGTATAATACAAGTAATAAAAGATGTATCTCAGAAGTAAAATGCTCAGCTCGTTCACAGTTCCAGAAAATAGTCATGCTTTTCAAGTATCTTAGTGAAAAACCCAAATCTTTTACCGAAAATGCCAAAAATACGAGTAAGTTTGAAAACTGTAATTTTTCCAAATATCCTTTCCACAATAAATAAGATGTTTCATTTACTTTCCAAATAGCAAGTGTGAAATACCTCTCTATGCCCACATATCAATGTGTGTAAAAAAATCATGAATAACGTGATACCGTACAGTATGAGGAAAAATGCATCTCTATGCATGTATGTCATGTGTGCATGCCAATGCCATGTATCTCAGAGATGAATCATGTACTCACACTCTCAGAGTACTCAATCTCACTGTCTCGCATCCTCTCTCACTATGCTCATTGTTCAGCACACTCAATCACTCAGCGCTGTACAATACCCACTGCGGCGTGCAGCCCGATAAACATATTTATAGACGACTGCGCTCACTGGGGGCGTGCAGACTCCGGAGGGGCTCCTGCAGCCCAAGCGCTATAATCCGCATGGACAACTCACGTGCTGCACGTACAACTCACGTGCCATAATATCAATATCTGGATCCACACGGACAACTCACGTGCTATAATATCAGTATCTAGATCCGCATGGACAACTCACGTGTTGCACCGATAACTCACGTGCTATGGTATCAATATCCTCACAGACAGGCCCCGGCCTCACTCAGTCATCAATCTCTCCAGTCTTACTCACGGGCTCACAATGTCATGAAACTAGCCCGACAATAATGATATGATGTATCAATAAATAACAACTGAGACTGCGATATGATATGAATGCATGAATATGACTGAGTATGAAATATCAATGAAATCAGTGAAATGACAGCAAGAAACGACCACTATGGGTCCTAGCAATATCGTCATAAAGCCTATCATGATATCTAGCATGATTGACAGCTCAATTACTTTATCACATGGTGAAAACACGGACATCAACAAAGTAGGACTACTATATAGTGCCATAGAAGCAACAGAGTCCCAATTCACATGGTGCACGCCCACACGCCCGTCACCTAGCATGTGCGTCACCTCAATACCAATCACATAACACGTATTATGGGGCTTCATACCCTCAGCACTAAGTTTAGAATTGTTACTTACCTCAAACAAGCCAATACCAATGCCGAGCAAGCCAAGCGATGTTCCAAAGATTCCATCACGCGAGTAGCGACCTCCGAACGGCTCAAAACTATCCAAAAGCAACTCAAATACATCAAATAAAGCCCAAGCACACAATTCCAAATGAAAAGGTCAAATCTTTAATCAAAAGCCCAAAATCGGCCAAAACGTCCAACTCGGGCCCGTACCTCGGAATCCGACAAAACTCACAAAATCCGACAAACCATTCAATTACGAGTCCAACCATACTAGTTTCACTCAAATCTGACTTCGAATCGATGTTCAAAACTCAAACATTCACATTATGAAACTTTAGGCCAAAACCACCAATTTCCTCTTTAAAATTCACAATCCAATTACCAAAAACGAAGGTAGATTCATGAAATATAACCAAAACTGAGTAGATAACACTTACCCCAATTCATATGGTGCAAATTGCCTCAAGAATCGCCTCAATCCGAGCTCCATAGCTCCCAAAATGAAAAAGAACCAAAACCCTCGATAATATAGCTTCTACCCAGCGATTCCGCATTTACGGACAATTCGTCACATCTGCGACCACCGCTTTTGCGGTAAAACTTTGCTTATGCGAAAATAACTGACCCAGCAATCCCTCGCACCTGCGGTCTTTAAGCCGCTTCAGCGATCGCGCTTCAGCGCACTTCAACCACATCTGCGGTTGCGCAGGTGCGTCCAAGCACCCGCACCTGCGATCCTCACGCCCAGCTCCCCTTCACGCTCCTGCGACTTCTCCGGCGCTTCTGCGGCTATCGCACCTGGGCAAAACCAGCCGCAGGTGCGAGCACACTAGAACCAGCAGCCTTCAGCAATGCACTATGCAACGAAAGTGATCCGAACCTCGTCCGAAAATCATCTGAGGCACTCGGAACCCCGTCCGAATATACCAACAAGTCCAATAACATAACACGGATATACTCGAGGTCTCAAATCACACATAACAACATCAAAACGATGAATCGCACCTCAAATCGAACTTAATGAACTTTGAACTTCAAACTTCCACAACTGATGTCAAAACCTATCAAATCACATCCGATTGACCTCAAATTTTGCACACAAGTCCCAAATGACATAACGAAGCTATTCCAATTCCCGGAATCACAATCCGAATCCAATATCAAAAAGTCCACTCTCGGTCAAACTTTTCAAAAAATCCTATTTCCGCCATTTCAAGCCAAATTCCACTACGGACCTCCAAATCACCATCCGGGCGCGCTCCAAAGTTGAAAATCATCCAACGGACCTACCAGAACCATCAAGACTCCGTTCCGGGTTCAAATTCACAAAATGTCAAACTTTTCAACTCTCCCAATTTAAAACTTCAACAATGAATCCATTCTTCCAATTCGATTCCGAATAACCTGAAAATCAAAATCGACGATTCACATAAGTCATAATACTTCATACGGAGCTATTCATGCATGTAAACTACCGAGCGAAGTGCAAATGCTCAAAACGACCAGTTGGGTCGTTACATATACCATTACCATACTGGTCCAGCCTACTACCCAGTCGTTCTATTTTCTCCGAGTTTCTTATGAATTATCCTCAAGTTGACACTTCTCCTTGTCAGAACTCAACAATCCTTACCCAAAGCTCTTTACAAGACATCCTAACATAAAACAACACCGCCCTAAGGCCCATAAGCCGTTGTATTCTTCTTAAGCACCCCCATAAATACCACAACTGAGACACCTACTCTGAAGGACCTTATGTGAAATTAAAATTATTCCTCTTTCCTTTGTTATACTGAAATGTAGAATCTATAGTCATACAGAATTACCAGAAGTACCGACACCCTCCAATGTAACTAACCGATTCTAGCGATATACAAATCTGAAAAATTCTCCATTGCTTACATATAAATCTTTAACTCTTTAGAACCTTTTTGAGAGTCATCCACTCTGCTCAAATCTAAATTGCTCCGCCCAAACAAGCCGAAAGACACGTGCCCATTAGCACAACAACACTCAAAGAAGTAACTTTGCCTTAACACAACTGAGCAAATTCTTACACCGTGCATACCACATCTGTCACGAATAACAACTCAACTCATTCCGTGATTTTCATACACTCATAAAGTACAATATAACCCGCATCTAGGAATTTTCTTACTCGACTCATCCTCCATCTCAACCTCTGCAAGTCATAGCTAATCCACAAGTATACCTCAGACCTAAACCAATACAACACATAACCGTGCAATCAAATCGTAGATAACAGACTCCTCCACTTGGCTCAAAGCCATAGAACAAAAAATTCCATAACTCACAATATCCATACTCTATTACTGCCATAATACCGTAGTCAGTTCGAAGAAAATTCTTCTCAAGCTTATTCCACACCAACCATAAAATAACTCAATCATCCGCTAAGCTAGCATTTATTTCTCTTGACAGACAAGTCAACTTTCTCAACCAGATTCAAATTCAGATCTCAACACATACACCCATCTGGTAGAAAAGAAACTCTCCGCTCAACATTATAAGGAGCACACCTCCGTAGATTACTCCACATAAGATAACCCACATGCTTTGCCTAAAATTGACATCTTGATATACCCTTTCGCAGCCACAATCACTACGCGATCACTTAATCTCCCTAAGTCCGAACTCATCAACAAGACATGAAAATCTACTTCGCTCCACAATTAAATAACATGAAAGATCCTTTAACACATTCATACTCGAGACTATACGTCAAATCAACATAGACACCACATCTCAAGCAAACTATTCTCGTCACTATCAAACCATCTGAACACATTCCGCAGTCACATCATGCTCATCATATAGCTATTCAACCGCTCATCGAGCCACAAATTCCACTCATAGGGACACTACCAGACATATGAGTCCAAATGTATAAGTTCACACAACTGAAGCTACCGAGCCTAAGCTACGGTCTAAACCTGGCCTCAAGTCCTCCAAACTGGCCCATCGACAAAACATAGAAATCACATCTTGCACCTTATCCTTGGAATCACAAGCCGGCGATGCACGGCTGATACCGAGCGCTCACATGCGCACACGAATGCGTGAAAGGAATTCAAAAAGTTATGTTTGAAACTGAATCAATTATGCACGATAAGGAAAGAAAGATAAGAAATTATCCTAAATGCCCTGTAGCCTCTCGAAGATAAGTATGGACGTCATCATACCAATCCGCAAGGCTATACTAGACACTTGCTCATGACTTGTAGAACCTATGAACCTAGAGCTCTAATATCAACTTGTCACGACCCAAAATCTAACTAGCCGTGATGGCACCTAACCTCACCCGCTAGGTAAGCCAAATAACAACAATGCGATTCAATTAATAATTAACTAACTCTAATATACTCCCCAAGGACTGGTAGTACAAATCATGAGCTTCTAAGATTAGAATTTACAAAGCTAGTATGAAATAAATACATCATCTGTTCGAAACGTACATAAATAGATTTTTATAAATCTAAGGCTACCATGAACAAGAGGCAGCTACAACCGGAATGCAGGTACGTCATCAAATCCAGCTCGCGTTGATCACAACAACATCAACATCCAATATCTGCACGCAAGGTGCAGAAGTGTAGTATGAGTACAACCGACCCCATGTACTCAATAAGTAACAAACCTAACCTTAGGTTGAAAGTAGTAACGAGCTGGAACACAGGTCAGGGTCCAACACCAATAGCCAAAAACACTCCATAATAACATAATGGAAGTAATAAAAGAAGTAGCTCAGAGATAAAATGATCAGCTCATTCACAGTTCCAGAAAAATATGCCTTCTTTTCAAATATATTAGCGAAAACCCAAATCTTTTACCGAAATCACAAAATATGAGTACATTTTGTAAAACTGTGATTTTTCCCAAAACTTTTTCAACAACAGATAGGATGTTTCATTTTCAAATGGCATGAGGAAAATATATCTCTATGCCTACATGTCTATGAGTATGTGAAGTCATGAATGACACAATATCGTACAACATGAGGAAAAGTGCATCTCTATGCATTTATGTCAAGTGTGCATGTCAATGCGATGCAACTCAATAATAAAATCATATGAATACCCTCAGAGTATCATTTCACTCAGTTCTCGCAGTCACTCAGTCCTCCCAGTCACTCAGTCCTCACAGTCACTCAATCCTCCCAATCGCTCAGAAGTCGCACTCGACACTCGCACTTAGTAGGTACCTGCGCTCACTGGGGGTGTGTACAGACTCCAGAGGGGCTCCTTCATCCAAAGCGCTATATCAAGCCAATCATGGCATAAATCAATAAAGCATGCTCTGGCGTGCAGCCCGATCCCATCATAAATCAATATATATAAAGCCAATATGGATTGTTGCGGCGTGCAACCCGATCCCATAAACATCCTCACCATCAGGCCCTCGGCCTCACTCAGTCATCAATCTCTCCAGTCTCTCGGGCTCTCAGTGTCATGAAAAGAATTAACCCAAAAATAATGCTGTGATGTATCAATAAATGGTAACAGAGACTGAGATATGATATGCATATGAATGCGTATGACTGAGTATGTAAATGCAATGTAAGCAAATAACTCAACAGCAGAAATGACATCAGTGGGTTTCAACAGAATAAGTATGTAGCCTAGACATGGTTTATAACATGGATCACAACTCAATAGCTCTAATACATAGAGATTTCATGGTTACAGATAAGATGAGGTAACTACACAGTACCACAGAAGTAACAGAGTTACAATTCACACGGTGCACGCCCACACGCCCGTCACCTAGCATGTGCGTCACCTCAACAAAACACACATAACACGTATATTCAGGTTTCATACCCTCAGCACAAAGTTTAGAAATGTTACTTACCTCGAACAAGCCAAATCCAATACCGAGCAAGCTGTACTATACTCCGAAAATTCTATTCCGCGTGTATCAACCTCCATACACCTTCCTATCTCCTCAATTCAAGCCAAACGATTCGTATCTATTCAAATAACGTGCAAATTAATCACAATTTACTGTAATGCTTACAATTTAACAATTTACAAAAATTTCCAACTCCGCTCGAAAAATTGACAGTGGGCCCTACATCTCGAAATCCGACGAAACTCACAAAATCCGACAACCCATTCAATTACGAGTCCAACCATACTAATTTTACTCAAATCTGACTTTGTATCGATGTTCAAATCTCGACAATCCATTTTATGGAATTGTAGAAAATTTCTCCGATTTCTCTTGAAAAATCAATAATCTAACGCCAAAAATGAAGATTAATTCATGGAATGTAATCACAAGGGAGTCAAGAACACTTACCCCAAGTTGTGTGGTGAAATTTGCCTCTGAAAATCGCCCAAATCGAGCTCCCCAACTTTATTTTTTCAAAAATGGCAAAAACCACCCGTTTATAGAGATTTTAATGTTCGGGCGCCACAGGTGGCGTGGGGCGCTGCCTGTGGCGCTGTTTCCAGAACCTTTAACATCCCAGCGCTAGGGCTAGCGCCCCACGCTACTCTAGGCGCTGGTGACATGATTTTAGTTTTTTCTAACATGGAAATGGGTATAACTCTCTCATACGATGTTCGAATTCGACGATTCTTTTTGCTATGGCTCCGTAATTTCAATACGGATATAATGCTTCAATCAAAACTGAATTTGGAGCTCATTTTCTTAATGTGATACCACGTATTCTTAAAGAATCAACATCGAAACATTCTAGGAATATCCAACTTAAATTCCGTTAACCATCCAAAATTCACCCGAGGCCCTCAGGACCTCAACCAAATATACCAACGAGTCCTAAAACATCATACAAACTTAGTCGATACCTTAAATCACATCAATCAACATTAAAAACACGAATCACACCCCAATTGAAACTTAATGAACTTTAAATCTTTCAACTTTCAAACCTCGCGCCGAAACATATCAAATTAATCCGTAATGAACTCAAATTTTGCATACAAGTCATAAATGATATAACGAAGCTATTTCAATTTCCATAATATCATTCCGACCCCGATATCAAAAAGTGAACTCCCCAGTCAAACTTCCAAACTTTAAATTTCCTATTTTTGCCATTTCAAGCCAGATTTAACTACGAACTTCAAAATGAATATCCGGACACATTACTAAGTCCAAAATCACCATACAGAGCTATTGGAACCATCAAAACTCCATTCTGGTGTCGTTTGCACAAAAAGTCAAATGGGTCAACTCTTTTCATTTAAGGTTCTAAACAAGGATTGTTCTTTTAAATTAATTTCGAATCATCCGAAAATCAAAGCCGACAATTCACACCAGTCATAATACACATTACGAAGCTGCTCAAGACTTCAAATTGTTGAAAGGAGCATAGATGTTCAAAACGACAAGTCGGGTCGTTACATTCTTTCCCACTTAAATATACGTTCGTCCTAGAACATGCCAAGAGTTGTTCCTAAATCTTCAAATCACTATTACACCTTACCGTGCACATGTTCGGGGGTGATACCATGCCACCCTATTCCATATAGGTCTGACAACACAACATAATTGAAGATAATTACTTTAACCTTAATCCGTAAAACTTAGAACCCAATTTCCAACATCCAGAATTTCTTACAAGACCCGATCTCACATCTACCCACTATATAAGTTTGAACAAGCTGTATCAAGCCATGACCATAACCCCACATATAATCACATAACATACTACACAACTCGTATACTCGCATCACCATTCCCAATCACAGTAACTACTCAAAACCAACCTGATACTAGTATTAAATCCCACATCAAACCACAGACATGACACACCACAGACATGACACACCAATAAACCAATATAACTATCCCACAGACATGACACACTAATATAACTCAAGCCACAACTGCGCAATCCATGTTCCCCAAAATAGGAAATGTATCAAAGAAGAGAACCGTATTGCAAGTTCAACAAGCACCACCACAACCGCAATGCTATGACCTCATCATATATAGTAGAACCAAGACACACAAATCTAATAACGGTAACCAGCTTTCCTAGAGCTCACATTAACATCAACTGCACGGACAACTCACGTGCTATAGTATTTATATATGGATCTGCATGGACAATTCACGTGCCAATAACATAATCCGCCTGGCATGGTCATAGGCCTCCAATCGAAGCATATCATAAAGCAACAATCAATTAAGTACACATATATATGATACACGAAATAATATTCATATGCTTCTGGACTGGTATAATTAACACGCCATAGAGTAGGCATGTGCAAAGTGTACTATCACAACTCAAATCGGTAATTTAACACAGAAATAGTAACTACCCAGTTTATTTAGGGAATTAGCCTCTTTGTAACCTCAAGTATAGCCTAGATAGTTCTCAACAAAGGTTCAAATACGAGAAACATTATAACTTTAAGCCTAACAGTCAACTCTAGGCATATCATAGTCTAAGCATTCTTCCGAGTATGAATACTTGCACCGATGCTCGCACATGGGCTCAAACCTCACATATATACACACACTTGTAGCGCGTAGTTGTCACAAATAATTAACGCAACTACTGCCTCCACTGAGTTTTAAATAAAATACTCACCTCAAACAGGCCGCAACCCCAAAATAATATGTTTCTGAGAACTCCCAGTCTCCAAACTCATAGAACACATGAATTACAGTAATTGGTCCCAACTCCAATACTCGAATGACTAACACATCTTTCATGCACAATCATCCCACGAGGAATTCTTTCAAACTTTTTCCATGCCGCATAGCAATAATTGAAATATCAACAGTCTATCAACCGGGTGAGTACCGCAATACCGTTGAACATCCGTAAGTCAAAACACTATGTGCCTTCTGAAATGCACACCCTTCTCAGGAATTACCGAGCAGTTATAACATTCTTCTAAATATCTGAAACTGACCATTCTGTCCAAACTTTGTGACCTTCCATTCAAGACCGAACTGCCACCTTGTACATGTAAATCTTAATCACGCATGACACACCACATCTATCATTCCATCATGTGAAAAGCACGAGAATCTCATTATCAACTCTGAGTCACCAACAATTTACATATCCGGTTAGTTAGAAACCTTCCTCCTGCTTCCTTCCAGGAGGAAATCACAATACAAAACACGTTCCCCACATCGGTAAAAAACAATATCCGGTTCAAACTATGATAGAAACCATCAAGAACACTTTGAAATCCATTTGCACATAACCAAACTATTAGAGATGAATCTCCCTAACTCTACCAAGCTACGAAGGTCACCAAAATATTTGTAAAGTCTCACCACATCATAATTACCAAAGAACCGATCATACCATTACCATACTGGTCCAGCCTACTACCCAATCGTTCTATTTTCTCCGAGTTTCTTCTGAATTATCCTCAAGTTGACACTTCTCTTTGTCAGAACTCCACAATCCTTACCCAAAGCTCATTGCAAGACATCCTAACATAAAACTACACCGCCCTAAGGCCCATAAGCCGTTGTATTCTTCCTATGCACCCCCATAAATACCATAACCGAGACACCCACTCTGAAAGACCTTATGTGAAATTAAAATTATTCCTCTTTCCTTTCTTATACTGAAATGTAGAATCTATAGTCATACAGAATTACGGCAAGTCCCGACACCCTCCAATGTAACTAACCGATTCTAGCGATATACAAATCTGAAAAATTCTCCATTGCTTACATATAAATCTTTAAATCTATAGAACCTTCTTGAGAGTCATCCACTCTGCTCAAATCTAAATTGCTCCACCCAAACGAGCTGAAAGAAATGTGCCCATTAGCACAACAACACTCAAAGAAGTAACTTTGCCTTAACGCAACCGAGCAAATTCATACACCGTGTACACTACATCCGTCACGAATAACAACTCAACTCATTCTGTGATTTTCATACACTCATAAAGTTCAATATAATCTGTATCTAGGAATTTCCTTACTCGACTCATCCTCCATCTCAACCTCTGCAAGTCATAACTATTCCACAAGTATACCTCAGACCAAAACTAATACAACACATAACCGTGTAATCAAATCATAGATAATAGACTCCCCCACTTGGCTCAAATCCATAGAACAAAGCATTCCATAACTCACAATATCCATACTCTATTACTGCCATAATACCGTAGTTAGTTCAATGAAAATTCTTCTCAAGCTCATGCCACACCAACCATAAAATACCTCAATCATCTGCTAAGCTCGCATTTATTTCTCTTGACAGTCAAGTCAACTTTCTCAACCAGATTCAAATTCAGATCTTAACACATACACCCCTTTGGTAGAAAAGAAACTCTCCGCTCAACATTATAAGGAGCACACCTCCGTAGATTACTCCGCATGAGATAACCCACATGCTTTGCCTAAAATTGTCATCTTAATATACCCTTTCGCAGCCACAATCACTACGCGCTCACTTAATCTCCCTAAGTCCAAACTCATCAAGAAGACATGAAAATCTACTTTGCTCCACAATTAAACAACATGAAAGATCCTCACAGTCACTCAATCCTCCCAATCGCTCGATAGTCGCACTCGGCACTCGCACTTAGTAGGTACCTGCGCTCATTTGGGGTGTGTACAGACTCCGAAAGGGCTCCTTCAGCTCAAGCGCTATATCAAGCCAATCATGGCATAATGCAATAAAGCATGTTGCAGCGTGCAACTCGATCCCATTATAAATCAATGTATATAAATCCAATATGGCCTGTTGCGGTGTGCAGCCCGATCCCATAAACATCCTCATCATCAGGCCCTCGGCCTCACTCAGTCATCAATCTCTCCAGTCTCTCGGGTCTCAGTGTCATGAAAAGAATCAACCCAAAAATAATGATGTGATATATCAATAAATGGTAACAAAGACTGAGATATGGTATACATATGAATGCGTATGACTGAGTATGTAAATGCAATATAAGCAAATAACTCAACAGCAGAAATGACCTCAGTGGGTCTCAACATAATAAGTATGTAGCCTAGACATGGTTTATAACATAGATCACAACTTAATAGCTCTAGTACGTAGAGATTTTATGGTTACAGATAAGATCAGATAACTACACAGTACCACAGAAGTAACAGAGTTACAATTCACACGGTACACGCGCACATGCCCGTCACCTAGCATGTGTGTCACCTCAAAGTTACAATTCACATTAGCTTGCCTGACGGCGGTCTTAGATGCCATCACAACCTATTGTGACTTTTTGAGGTGACACACAAAGTTACAATTCACATTGGCTTGCCTGACGGCGATCTTAGGTGCCATCACAACCTATTGTGGCTTTTTGGTCGTGACATTCTCCTTAAAGGTTTGCTACTCGCACTGATGGGCAACAAGAAGGTGAACAAGATAACGAGCAAGATACTTTAAAGCAGTTGATTGCACAACACGTGAATGAAGCATTGCGGGCTTTTGCAAGTGGATTGCCCAACATTGTGCAAACTCCTCCACCAGTAAATATCACCCTGAAAAATCCGCATTCAGGGCTTGACAATTCAGGAAGTGGAGAAATACCAAACGAATCTAGAGATGGAGTATCAGGTACACCGAATAATTTCAATTTACAAAGTTTAGTACTAACTTTGCAGAAACAGCTCAGGGAGTAAAATGAGCGTATAGAGCAAATACCTGGCGTGCCTCCAATAATCAAGGGTGTGGATATTGACAAATATTCGCAACACCCCTGGAAGCCAAGTGCAATACCTTTACCAATTCTCAAAAAGTTTAAAATGCCTTATATCCCTAAATATGATGGGACATCTGACCCATGAGATCACATTACTTCATTCACCACAGGGGTCAAATGCAATGATTTAACCAAGCAGGAAATTGAATCAGTCTTGATTAAAAAGTTTGGCGAAACTCTCACGAAAGGGGACTTAACATGGTACTCACTCTTACCTAAAAACTCTATTGATTCTTTTGCTCAGCTTGCAGATTCATTGATAAAAGCACATTCGGGGGTCCAAAAAGTAAAAAAACAAGAGATGAAAGATATCTTCAAAGTTAAACAGGAAAGGACGGAATTGCACAGGGAATTCGTGGATAGATTGCAACGTGAGAGGATGCTGCTGCCATGAGTATCTAATAACTGGGCGGTTATGGCGTTCCCAAGTAATTTGAATAAGAAAGGGGGAATTTTCATATTTACTTATGGATTTATAAAAAATTCCATAATCTTCAAATTTTAAAATAATAACATATTCTACAACATAAACATGATCAATGTATAAAAAATGCACCCTAAAATACCGCGGAGTTTCTATAAAAAAAAAAGGGATCTGATTGTGAAACGTATCCATAATTTTCCCCTTAAAATTCTCAATTTTGTTAATTATAGATTATTACTATAAATGCTCCATAAAAACTCAATCCATCCTCCATTAAAATTGATTCTCCATAAACTCACTCCATCCTCCATTAAAATTGATTCTCCATCTTGAGATTCTTTTATTCTTTCAATTTCATTCTCTACTTTGTATACATATAGTAGGAAACTAGGAATATCTTCCCATAGTCAATTTATCACCATCTTCGCTCCATCATTTTAATTAGAGAAAATCAATCTTCAAGAAATATGATGAGTTATTAGGTTTGAAAATTATACATTATAATATATAGCATATAATATACAATATGTAAAACATATCTATCATATATTATATGTAATTTACAATATACAAATATTAATTAACACCTTAAAATCCAATAGTGAACAGTTTATTACAGTCTTCCTTTAATTAATATTTATGTATATAATATATCATATATTACTATATATTGTTACTCTATGATATATAGTAATTGTTGTAGGGAGAAGTCAAATTGGGTGATTAAAAAATATACTATAAAGAAATATGAAGAAGGGTATAAACATTTTGTAGGAGGGTGGAGGGAGGACGAGGTGGCATATTATTTTTTACGTATTCGGGGAGAGGATATACTCGAACTTTTTAATAGAGAAATTAGTAAAAAATTAATACGAATAGATATATTTTAGGCGATTAGGATACATTTTAGGTGAGAGAATCTCAAGAGATATATTAGGGATATGAAAACTTGTAGATTTTAAAATAAATTATATTTGATATAATTTTCTAAAAGCGGTTGTAATTTATTTAAATAAGTTCTAAATAAGTTATATTCTGTGTAAATTGCTCTAAGAAAAGTTCAAAACCCACGAGAAGGTTGAAAGAGAGTTTGCGGGAATTTTCTGTAACTACTTTGTCACGACCCAATTTCCCGATAGGCCGTGATGGCGCTCAACGTCGCCGCTAGGCAAGCCAACAGTGTCTACTTGAAAAATTTCAAGACCTCGTTTCACAAGTGTATGAGCTACTAGTAGAATATACAAAACACTAAACTATTGTCTGAATGGAGTATACAGGAAAAAAAAGAGACTCCGGGTGCTGCAGGTTGGTTACAGAAAGCAGCTCACCACTAAGTCTCGAAGTATCAGGGGTGTGCACCGGGATAACTACCAGATGCACCTGCCTCAGAACCTGCACGATTAGTGTAGAAGTGTAGCGTGAGGACATAAACAACATGTACCCAGTAAGTATCTAGTCTAACCTCGAAGAAGTAGTGATGAGGGGTCGACATCGACACTTACTATGGGCTAACAATAAAATATAGGAATTCTAAATGTGCATGGATTATGTAAATAATAAATACAACTCAGTAACAAGCAGTGGATAATAATTCTTTCACTAATAATAAATTTCAAGTCAATTTCGTCATTAAATAATTCTAACAGCTCAAGCAATAAAATAATATCGAGTATAATTAGGTTTCGAGTATTATCACGCACGATTTATGCCGAGGTCGTATGACCCGATCCAAAAATATACTGTGTGCACTGCCGAGGGTCGAGCGGTACGAACCATAGAAATATTTATTAACCTGCCGAGGCGCCCGCTCCAATGAGAGTAGAGGAATTTACCCCGTTCGCGGAAATACTTGCGACGCGAGTGAACATGGATTTATCAGAGTTATTATAAAATTCTTCAATTCTTCCCAAACATAAGAAATCCAAACTGGAGACTTCAAATCTTAAAATCCTTAATCTCATCTCTATTTAAGACAATTAATATGCATAATCAACATAACAATGCAAACAAAGCATGATGTAAATCTAAGACTACCCGGACATCACATGGAATTTAGCTACGTACGGACTCTCGTCACGTAGTGCATACGTAGCTCCCCACATAAGTAATCCATAACAAATACACCTAAGGGGATGAGTTCCCTCTTACAAGATTAGGCAAGAGACTAACCTCATTCTCAAGCTCACTCTCGATCCACAAATATGCTTTAAATCCTCAATTCGGTGCCAAACAACCCGAAGCTAGTCAAATGTTATATAGATTAATCAATATGTGTTCAAAAATTCATAATTAAATATTAGAGTAATTACCTAACTCAAATTGGAGGATTCCAAAAATTTACCCACGTTCCCGGATTCCAAAAACTTTCGAAGATAAATGTTATCCATAACCCTACGAACTAAAATATATAATTTTCACCCAATTCCATAATCATTTTCGTGATTAAATCTCATTTTTATCAAAACCTAGGTTTTTCATCTAAATCCAAAAATTTCATAATTTTTCATGTTAAAATCTACCATAATCTATGTATTTAACTTACATTGGATAGAAATTACATACCTCCAATAGCTAGGTGAAAACCCTCTCTAGAGCTCCAAACTTGCCCAAGGAATATAATAAATGAACCCAAAATAGTCTAAGTCCCGACTTAAATAAAGCTTCTGCCTCCAGCGATTTTTGCTTCTGCGGACCTGGGGTCGCATCTGCGGTGCTACACATGCAGAAAAGCCATCGCAGGTGTGGTCCTAGCCCAGGCTGGCAGACTCCACTTTTGCGAACAGGCTCCCGCTTCTGCGGAGGGTGGAGCACATATGCGACCTTCTCGCACCTGCTGACCTCTCATCGCAGAAGCGGCGCCGCTTTTGCGCATGCTCTTCCGCTTTTGCAGACCACTTGTCAAATTCCCAAGAGCTCGCACCTGCGGCCAAAAGCTCGCAGGTGCGGGCACACCATAATTGCTGTACCAGCAGCCCTTTTAAGCTCTAACTCGATCCGTGCAACGTTCGAGTAGCACCCGAGGCCTCGTCCAAACATTCCAACAAGTTTGTAAACATGATCCGAACTCGCTCGAATCCTCGAAACTCGGAAAACAAAACAAAAACTAAGAATCGCACCCTAAACGAAACCGATTCAACTTATGAACTTCAAGTTCTTCCAACTTGCTCCAAGCGCGCCGAATCATACTTAAACTATTCGGAATGATATTAAAATTTGTGTACAAGTCTTAAATCACCATACAGAACTATATTCGGGTTCAGAATCTCAAACGGACTTCGATATCACCAAAATTTACTTCAAACCAAATTTAAAGAACTTTAAAACCTTCAATAAGCCAACTTTCAAGTGTAGGCGCTGAAACGCTCCCGGGCCACCAAAAACTCGCTCCGAACACATGCCCAAGTCCAAAATCATAATAAGAACCCGTTGGGACTGCCAAATCCCGATTTCAAGGTCGTTTACTAGAAATATTGATCCAAGTCAAACTTAGCCCTTTAAAGCCAATACTAAGGAACTAAGTATTCCGATTTCAACCCGAACCCTTCTAAATCCCGAACTAACCATCCCCGTAAGTCATAAAATAGTAAAAAGTACATACGAGGAGTCTTATTTAGAGGAACGGGGATCTAGAAATCAAAACTACCAGTCGGGTCGTTACATACTTGTAACGATGTATACAATCGATACAACACAAAGCTGCGAATAGAAGAAGATACGATTACTCAACCAAGGGTAGAAGAAAGACCAGGTTCTAGATGTTCGGAAACGAAAAACAGATTTGGTAAGAACAGGTATGAGCCCTACATGGGACATGCAGGATGGGATTCTCGATCTAAATAAGAACATGCACGGTTTGATTGAAGATCAAGACAAATGGAGACGAGTTCCTCTTCCCGATTTAAAAGGGAATGGGACACAAGAGGCAATGATTCAAACTCTCAAGAAAAAATAGGAGATTACAGTTTCAACGTCATTACATCCGAATTGGTGGCTATTCTGATAGGAATGGGTGACAAGGTATGGTGGTCGAAATAAATGAGGTTAGATCCTAGCAAAAGGAATCAAGAATTTTGGTGCGAGTTTCACAACGATCATGGCCATAGAACAATTGATTGCAGGCTCTTACAGGGGGAAGTTGAATATCTATTGAAGCAAGGCTATCTCACTGATCTGTTTAGTGAGAAAGGAAAACAATCTTTCATGAAAAATAGGCAAGAACCACCAAAGCCCCCATCTCCAAGAAGAACGGTAAACATCATAATCGGGGGAGAAGAAGCTAATGGGGTAAGTACACAACTGCGAAAAAGATATCAAAGGTTACCGTTACCCACGAGAAACTGGTTTGACAAGTTTTGGAAGGAGACAACATAGTGTTCGATGATGAAGACGCGGACGGCTTGATAATTCCTCATAACGATGCGCTCGTAATATCTTTACTTGTACATGATACTAACGTTAAACGAGTTTTGAGAGACCCATGTAGCTTAGTAAACATCATTCTACTGAGAGTGGTAAATGAAATGCAAGCAAATGATCGAATCATACCAAAAGCACGATCATTGTCTGGGTTCGATAATTCAAGCATCGTTAGGAAAGATGAAGTCGTATTGGGTACATTTGCATAGGGTGTCATCAAAGACACTAAATTTCAGGTAATAGATGTGGGCATGGCCTATAATATAATCATGGTAAGGTCATGGATTCATGATATGGATGCGGTCCCGTCAACATTGCATCAAGTCATCAAGTTCTCGTCACAATGGGGAATCCGACAAATCCGGGGAGATCAACAAACATCACGAACTATCAATTTAGTGGTGATCGTAAATACAATATCCGACAACGGAGGTGCGAAATAGCAATTAAAGAGCTCAATTGAGGATAATTTAATGCATACCTCAATCGGAAGCCCAAAATTTCAAGCTGATATGGATTCGAGACCTAATGTAATTCAAGAACCAGAAGAAAATGAGAATAGCAAAATAACCACGGAAGAGCTTGAAGTTTTTATATTATTCGTCCACTGGCCTGACAGAAAAGTTTACATCGGAGCAAACTTGAGCCCGAAAATAAAAGGTAAGTTAATTGAATTCTTACGTGCTAATGCATATTGCTTTGCTTGGTTGCATTCAGACATGACATGTATACCACCAGAGGTAATGACTCACAAACTGAATGGGGACCCATTGCATGCACCTGTCAAACAGAAGAAAAGGAAGCAAGGGGCATTTAAAAATCAAGTAATCCAGGATGAGGTACAAAAACTTCTGAAAATTGGTTTGATACGAGAGGTAAAGTACCCTGACTAGTTAGCTAATACTGTTGTAGTTCCAAAGAAAATGGAAAGTGGCGAGTTTGTGTGGATTATATTGATTTAAATAAAGCTTGTCCTAAAGATTGATTTCCTTTACCGCATATAGATCAATTAATTGATTCTACCGCATGTCATGAACTTTTAAGTTTTTTAAATGCATACTCTGGTTATAATAAGATAAAGGAAAGGACCTCGTTTATCACAGACATGGGGACTTATTGCTACAAAGTCATGCTATTTGGCTCGAAAAATGCTGGAGCAACGCATCAGAGATTGGTGACCAAAATATTTCAAGAACACTTGGAAAGAATCATGGAGGTTTACATAGAAGATATGTTGGTCAATTCAGCATAGGCAGGGGATCATTTTTAACACTTGACTGAGACCATCAAAATTCTCCAGAAGTATAACATGAAGTTAAACCCGAAAAAATGCGTCGTTGGCGTTGCTTCGGGTAAATTCTTGGGATTTCTTGTTTCTAACGGGGGTATTGAAGTAAATCCCGAGCATATCAAAGCAATTAAGGAAATACCTGATGTACTTACGAGCAAAAAAGAGGTAAAAAGATCAACATGCAGAGTAGCAACTCTGGGAAGGTTTATATCCAAATCCTCAAAAAATATTTTAATTTTTTTTCAATATTGAAAAAGAAAAATCAATTTGAATGAGCTAAAAAATGTCAACAAGCTCTGAAGGATTTAAAGTCATACTTATTAAAACTTCCCCTATTAGCAAATCCAAGAGACGGGGAAAGATTGCTCATTTACCTTGCTGTGTCAGAAGTAGCGGTAAGCGCGGTATTGTTAGGTGAAGACAAAGGTAACCAGTCTCCGATTTATTATGTTAGTAAATCCTTATTAAATGTCGAGACACGGTTCCCACATTTAGAGAAACTTGCATCGGCATTAATTATGACATCAAGGAAGTTGCGACCTTATTTTCAATGTCATCCCATTTCTGCTATAACTGATTTTCCACTAAGGAATATATTACACAAGCATGAATTGTCAAGAACATTAGCTAAATGGGCTATAGAGCTTGGTGAATATGATATTATATATCAGTCTAGAACTGCCATAAAGTCTCAGGTACTAGCGGATTTCGTAACATATTTAAGCTCGAACCTAATTTCTGAAGCAGAAAAAGAGCTACGAGTGTTCACTGGAGCTAATCCAGGTACTTGGACCTTGCTTACTAATAGTTCTTCGAATGTTAAAGGATCAGGTTTGGGAATTGTTTTTATTTCACCTTCCGAATAAGTCATAAGGTAGTTAATAAAGTGTTATCCAATTACTAATAATGAGGCAGAGTATGAAGTTGTGATTGCAGATTTGGAGCTCGCGAGAGAGCTTGGTATTGAATAAATCATAATAAAAAGAGAATCGCAACTGGTAGTAACCCAAATGTAAGGAACTTACGTGGCAAGAGAAATACGAATACAGCAATACCTAGAAAAGCCATACAAATACCCATGGAGGAAAACACAGAAGTTGATGCATTGACTAATCTGGCATCCGTGGCTGATATGTCAAATGCAGAAAATGCAGTTGTGATACACTTGTTTCATTCAGCCCTTGACCAAACCAAGAATGAGGTGAATTTCAATAATTTAAATTAGGATTGGAGAAACGAGACTGTGAACTTTTTGCAGCATGGAATATTTCCAAAGGATAAGAAGAAATCCTAATTGCTACGATTGAAAGTTGCTCAATATTGCCTAATAGGAGGGAATTTATACCGCAAAATGTTTGGAGGACCTTTCGCATGGTGCCGTGAACCTTTGCAAACAGAATATGTAATGAGAGAAGTACACGAAGGGCACTGCGGTAATCACGCTGGGGGAAGATCGTTGGTAAAAACGCTAATAAGAGCAGGATACTATTGGAAAAAAATGAAAGATGAGGCAGAAAAATTCGTAGCAAGGTGTGATAAGTGCCAATGATATGCAAATAATATGCATCGACCAGCAGAATTAGTGCATTCAATCATATCACCATGGCTATTCATGAAATGAGGGAAGGATATCGTGGGTCCACTGCCTCAAGCCAAGGGAAAGGTACGGTTTTGTTAATTCTAACGTATTATTTCTCAAAATGGGTAGAAGTAGGTGCCTTTAAATAGGTACGAGAAAAAGAAGTTATGGACTTCATTTGGAGAAATATAATATGTCGATTTGGAGTCCCAAAGGAAATAGTTTGCGATAATGGGCCACAATTCGTAGGTGCGAAAGTTACTGATTTTTTCAAAAGTTGGAAAATTAAACGAATTATTTCAGCACCTTATCACCCTGTAGCTAACAGTCAAGCTGAGTCGACAAATAAGGTCATCATCAACAACATAAAGAAGTGATTGGAAGAATCAAAAGGCAAGTGGCCAGAAGTATAACCTGGGTATTATAGGCTTACCGAACGACAACAAAGATAAGCACGGGAGAAACCCCATTCTTGCTCGTATATGGGACTGAAGCTTTAATTTTGGTAGAGATAGGGGAACCGAGCACAAGTTACACACATACAAATGAAGCGTCAAACGAAGAAGAACTTCGTATAAACTTAGATTTGATAGAAGAGAGAAGGGAGGCACCATTGATTTGGATGGCGACACAAAAGCAGATAATTGAACGGTACTACAACAGAAAGGCGAACCTGAGATATTTCAAGATTGGGGACTTTGTCCTCAAAAATGTGTTTCGATCAACACAATCGGCAAATACAGGAAAGCTGAGTCCAAATTGGGAAATCCCACATAGAATTAAAAGAATTGCTAGAAAATGAGCGTACGAGTTGGAAACTATATACGACAAGGTGTTACCATCCCATTGGAATACAGTCCATTTGAAAAAGTATTACTTCTGAAGAAGTTAATACCCACGGTCAGGTATCATAAAAGTTTATTTTTTACTTTGTTCATTTAAGTTTTACTAACCATTTTAGATGATGGGCAAAAAGCTAGCCTGTATCAGATGATGACATTAGACCCCAAAGACACGTGGAGTACTTAATTATTCCCCGTCTAGGTTACAACAATTCTGATGGCAAGGGTTAAGCAATCGTTATTTAAAAAGTTACTTCCGAGACCCATGTGTATTTTCTTTTTCAGGAAAGGACCAAAGTAAGAAGTTGATCCAGTGTTCAAGACCTCATGCTTCAATGCTCTAACACTAGGGGGGACTATGCATGTGGAGAACTACAGAAGGAAATAAGATGTACACCACAAAAGCATAGCTTAGCCAAAGGATAACCCTAGGAAAAATATGTCAAAATTTTAAAGTGTTCAAGCTTGCAGAAAGAATGGGCAGTAAAGAGTTGGAAAACCTACAGAAAACTCCCACGAGATTTTAGGTTAAGGCCATAGATTTAATCACGAAAAAATGTACACGTACCTATAAACGTGCTATAAAGAAAGTAGTTATGAAAATGTTGTACATGAATATTTGAAAGTGCAAAAATAAAAATAAAAAATCTTCAAATTACATCATATTTCATATCTTTGCACCAATATGAAGGTGAGGCGTCATCTTCATTGGTGTTGTTAATATAAAAGGGCACTCTTTTATAATAAAAAACCCATGCATATTAAAGACACGGTATATTAAAGCATTTTTGAATGCAAGTATAAGCTCGAGCAAAGATGCATAATATGCAACGAAATGATATTTACATCAACATCCTGAAAATCGGGTAGGGAAAACTTCCCAGAAACCACTTAGAAAACAAAGACAAAAAAGTTTCAACAAACACCAACAAACGTAACTTCGAAGACAAAAGGGTAAAAACTAAGGAGCATCATCAACGGGGGTAGAAAAATCAACTTGAGAAGACGAAGGTTGGGCAATAGCTTGACCAGGAGTAAGTCAATATCCATCATCTTTGGAACTTTCATCCTCGGGTATAGAAAAGCTTTGACGTTACTGAGTTTTCTCAATTGCTTCCTTAGCTTTTGCAATTTCAGCATTAAGGTCAAAATCGTCCTAGTTAGCCTCGGTCAAAGTCTCGACACAGGTATTTAAAAAAGCCCAGCTAACATCAAGTGTTAACTTGTCTTCAAGAGCTTCATAATCGTTTTCCAACTGCTCAATCCCAACCCGTAAGTCTTCTTTCTCAGCTTCCGAAGCTTCATAGGATGCCTTCAAAGGTTCAAGGGAGCCCTCAAGGAACTGGATTTTATCATAAGAGTCTCGTAGATCCTCTTGAGTTTGGGTGAGCATCTGCAATCACCCGCGTACACCTCCTTCTAATTTAGAAGTTCTTTCAAGCTTCTAATCTCTTCAGTTACCTTTGAGTGCTACTCATCAAAGGAAGATTCCAAACTATCCTTATCCTTTTCAACTTGATTGGAAGAAGCCTTCAAAACTGCTAATTTAGCGATGGTTATCTTCAGTTGTTGCTCCAAAGAACCTTTTTCCTCTACAAGAACATCATTTTCAAGTTGAAAGCTTTCAAATTGTTCCTTCCAATTATCAGCTTCGGTGCGTAGCTCAATCACTTGTTGATCAGTCCAAGATATCCTCCTCATGAAATCCGTACCTGTTAAATTGATATGTAAAAAGACAAGGGAGAGGAGTTATAAACATAAAAGAAAAGGAAGGAATATAAAGAGAATGGGGATATACCTTGAGGGTAGAATGAATAACATCATTCATTAAAGTCAAGAGCTGTGGGATTCAAGTTTATCCCTTTCCACGGGGCTAATCAATAGTTTCAACCACACAGCAACTCGTCCTGATTTCTTTAATAGATTTCCACCATCGGGGACTTCAATCAAAACTTTCTTCATGCCCTGTCGACTGTTAGAAGGCTCGACTTCTTCACGAGAAGCATCGGCAGGAACAACAACATGGGCAGCTGTAGGTAAGGGAGCAGAAGAAAATGGAGGATTAATAGCAGTAGTAACTGAGGTCATTGGAAGAGAGGCAAGTAGTGGCTCCGCAGAAATGGGGCTAGAATCTTCTTCACCCTCAAATCCTTGGGCAAAAAGTCTATCAGCAGGACATGAGGGGGGATTGCTAGAATGATCAATATCTTCATCAGAGATGTCCAAATAGACACTCTCTGGCTCGTCAACAAGACTAAAAGGCATAGAGAATAGAGGGGGGTCTTGAGAAACAGTGGCTTCATCATATAAAACCACGCGTCTTCTAACTCGTGGCTTCCTCACTAAGGAACTATCTTTATTATCTTCTTCTTCTTCTTCAGAGCCACGGGCTTCATCATTCTTTCTCTTAGAAGAAAATACACTTAGAATTTGTTCATGTGCAGAACTAACAGAAAGTCTAGTAGAAGGAATGGAAGTGGGGTTGATGCAACGAACGGCAAACCCTAGAAATAACAAAAATAAAAGGGATCGAAGGAAGAAAAAAAAGGGAAAGAAAACCATGGAAATAAAAATATATCGTGGGTCTTCACTTTCTAACAAAATTTCTGAGAAAGAAATTTCCATGATCTCTGGTCCATGGGAGCAGCAATCAATATTTTTTATACCCAATCATGAAAGTCAAGAATTTCTCTAAACAATTCCATGGTTTGTGAAAAATAAACATAAATGAATCTGAAACTAGACAAATGTTATATAATTTAATCAATATATGCTCAAAAATTTGAAATTAAATTGTTAGATTAATTACCCACCCCAAATTAGTAAAATTCCTAAAATTCACTCCGGGACCACGTGCTCGGATTCCGAAAATTTTCGGAGGAAATCATCATCCATAACCTTAAAATCTCAAGTATACAATTTTCATCCCATTCCATAACCATATTCGTGGTTAAAATCTCATTTTTATCAAAACCTAAATTTTTCATCTAAACCCACAATTTTCACAACATCAAAAACCCATAATTTCTTTTAAATACTAAAAACATAATAATTAAGAGTAAATCCCACAAACATTAGAAATAAACGCACACCCAAAACCTGGTGTCACTGAGTACATGAGCATCTATACATTACAAGTCTGGGAAAAATCTGGTCTATAATAATAATCTGAGACCAAATACAATAACAAAAGGATAGGGAAGGAGAGACAAGGTCTACGAAACATGGAAGCTACCTTTGAATCTCCGAAAAATTGACTGTGCAAAAGAATCAACACCCAATGTATCCGGGATCATCGGGATAACCTGGATCTGCACACGAAGTGCAGGGTATAATATGAATACAACCAACTCAGTAAGTAACAATAATAAATAAAGAACTTAAAGTAGTGACGAGCTCCTCAGCTAAGTCCAAATACAATTATTTCCAATATAAAAGAGTAGGCATGCTCTCACTTCAACATTTAAGATTTCACTGAAATTTCATATCAAGGTTGACCGGAACAGAAAATAATGTTTTCCGAAATTTCCAAAATAGTGATATACGATAGCTGAAATGCAGCAAATAATGAAATCAATGCATCCTCTCAGAGTAACAGTCACTCAGTCCTCTCATTCACTCTTTCCTCACAGTCACTCATTCCTCACAGTCACTCATCTTTCGGCACTTGCACTCAGTAGGTACCTGCGCTCACTGGGGGTGTGTACAGACTCCGGAGGGGCTCCTTCAGCCCAAGCGCTATATCAAGCCAATCATGGCATAAATCAATAAATATGCTGCGGCGTGCGGTCCGATCCATAAATATCCTCACAATTAGGCCCTCGGCCTCACTCAATCATCAACCTCTCCAGTCTCTCGGGCTCTCAGAAATTATGATAAGTAGCCCAAAAATAGTGATATGATGCATCAATAATTAATAAGAGAGACTCAGGTATGATAAAAAAAATGAATAAACATGACTGAGTGAAAAATTACAATTTGAACATATTATTCAACAACAAAAATGACCCCAGTGGGTACCATCAATAACAACATATGCCTAAGCATGATTTTTAATACTAGTCTCAGCTCAATTTTCTCTGACACGTACAGAATGTACAGATATCAACAGATTATTCAACTATATAGTCCCTTGGAATTTGACCAAGTCACAATTCCTACGGTGCACGCCCACACGCCCGTCACCTAGCATGTGCGTCATCTCAAAACCAATCACATAACACATAATTTAGGGTTTCATACCCTCACGACCAAATTTAGAATAGTTACTTACCTCAAACCGTGTAATTCTTTATTTCGCTATGCCCTTGCCACAAGAATTTGTCTCCAAAAGCCTCGTATCTAGCCACAATTAATTCGATTCAGTCAATACCAATTATTGTAATTAATTCCATAAGGAAATACTAATTTTCTAATAAAATCCAAAATTAACTCAAAAATCGCCCGTGGAGCCCACGTCTCGGAACCCAACAAAAGTTATAAAGTATGAACTCCCATCCAACCACGAGTCCAAGCGTACAAATTTCACCAAATTCCGACATCAACTCGACCCTCAAATCTTTAATTAAAGTCTATGAAGATTTCTACCATTTTCAACCCAATCTTTTACCATTTGAACTTAACAATCTTTCCACAACCTTATTGGTATGTATACATAATAATCTTACACCCAAAAATCATACTATTAATCACCCACCTTTACTCCAAACCTGAAATTGAAGAATTGGGAAAAGAAATTCTTACCTCTTTGAAGCCCTAGCAAGATCCTTGTGAAATCTTCAAACCTTGAACAAGAACTGATGGATAAATGACTAAGTCTTCACTTTCTCTCTCTAAAATGCTCTCACCTCTCTCTAAAATGTCAGATTTTTTGGCTAAAAAATGAGCTTCAAGGGCTATAAATCGAAGTTGGGTTGGGTCAAAATTTAGAAAAAATGGAAGCTCCGACGCAGTTATGCGATCGCATATGCGATCACATAATAGGTATGCGGTCCGCATATCAACCGCATAATTTGGCCTCCAAAACTGGGCATGACTGACCCGGTCTGCGGTCATTATGTAGCTCGCATACCTATTTTACGGTCGCATAATGCACCGCAGAACAGGTCTGCTGTCGCATAATGCACCGCAGATTTTCCTCAAATCTTGCCCCTTTCCCGATCCACTATGTGACCATTATGCGGTCCGCAGAGTGATTATGCGACCGCATAGCGGTCGCAGAAATGACCCTTTTTTGGGCAAAATTTTCCTTTATATATCGGTGCATTGTTCAACCAAAAAAGTCCGAGCCGCAGCGAGCAAGCTCGCCGCGAGAAATTTCTATAATCTTTGTACTAATTGATCTACCTCGGCACCACAAAAACTTAATTTCCTTAGCAAAATTTCTCTGGGGTCGTTACACATGAGTCAACATCCGGTCAACCTTTTTAACTTAAGTTCTAAACCTTGGAACTAAGTGATCCAAATCATTCCAAAACCTCACCGGACTCGAACCAATTACCCCGGCAAGCCAAATAACAACCGTAAATTACAATTTGAGCAGTAAATAAGGGAACAGGATTGCAATAGTCAGAATGACCGGCTGGGTCGTTACATTCTCCTTCTCTTACACAAACGTTCGTCCTCGAACGGGCTTAGAATCATACCGGAAGTCTCAAATAGGTGTGGATATTTGCTCTGCATCTCCTGCTCAATCTCCCAAGTAGCTTCTTCGACTGGCTGGCCTCTCCACTGCACCTTCACCGAAGTTATGTTCTTTGATCTCAACTTTCGAACCTGTCGGCCTAAAATGGCCACCGGCTCCACATCATAAGTCAAATTACCGTCCAGCTGTACTGTACTGAAATTCAAAATATGAGACGGATCCCCGACATACTTTCGGAGCATGGATACATGGAACACTGGATGAACACTTGATAGACTGGGTGGCAAAGAAAGTTCATAAGCCACTTCTCCAATTTTCTTAAGTATCTCAAAAGGCCCAATATACCGAGGTCTCTACTTGCCCTTCTTCCCGAACCTCAACACACCCTTCATTGGTGAAATTTTGAGCAGAGCCTTCTCCCCAACCATGTAAGCAACATCACGGACCTTCCTGTCGGCATAACTCTTCTGTCTAGACTGTGCCGTGCGAAGCCGCTCCTGAATCACTTTAACCTTCTCCAAAGCATCCTGAACCAAGTCAGCACCCAATAGCCTAGCCTCACCCGGCTCAAACGAACCAACCGGAGATCGACACCGTCTTCCATATAATGCCTCACACGGAGCCATCTGTATACTCGACTGGTAGCTATTACTGTAAGAAAACTCCGCAAGTGGCAGAAATTTATCCCAAGAACCTCCAAAATCAATGACACAAGCGCGTAGCATATCCTCCAATATCTGAATAGTGGGCTCGGACTGTCCGTCTGTCTGAGGGTGAAATGTTGTACTCAACTGAACCTATGTGCCCAATTCTCGTTGCACTGCTCTCCAAAAATGTGATGTAAACTGCGTGCCCCGATCTGAAATGATGGACACTGGCACACCATGTAGGCGAACAATCTTACGGATATAAATCTCAGCCAACCACTCCGAAGAATAATTAGTACCAACTGGAATAAAATGCGCAGATTTGGTCAACCGATCCACAATCACCCAAACCGCATCAAACTTCCTCAATGTCCGTGGAAGCCCAACTACGAAATCCATGGTGCGTTCCCATTTCCACTCCGGAACTTCAAGTCTCTGAAGTAATCCTCCTGGTCTCTGATGCTCGTACTTTACCTGTTGACAATTTAAACACCAAGCTACAAACCCAACTATATCTTTCTTCATTCGCCTCCACCAATAATGCTGCCTCAAATCCTAATACATCTTCGAGGCACCTGGATGAATGGAGTACCGCGAATTGTGAGCTTCCTGGAGAATCAACTCACACAAACCATCTACATTAGGCATACATAGCCTACCCTACATCCGTAATACACTGTCATCTCCAATAGTGACATCCTTGGCATCGCCGTGCTGAACCGTGTCCTTAAGGACAAGCAGATGGGGATCATCATACTGGCGCTCTCTGATGCGATCATATAAAGAAGACTGAGAAATCACACAAGCTAAAACTCGATGCGGCTCGAAAACATCCAATCTAACAAACGGGTTTACCAAGGCCTGAACATCCAAGGCTAAAGGCTTCTTTGTTACCGGTAAGTATGCTAAGCTGCCCAAACTCTCCGCCTTACGACAAAAGGCATCAGCCACCACACTGCCCTTTCCGGGATGATAAAGAATGGTGATATCATAATCCTTAAGTAACTCTAACCACCTTCGCTGCCGCAAATTAAGATCCTTCTGTTTAAACATATGTTGTAGACTCCGGTGATCAATATAAACCTCACAATGGATACCGTACAAGTAATGCCGCCAAATTTTCAAGGCATGAACAATAGCTGCTAACTCAAGGTCGTGGACTGGATAATTCTTCTCATGTACCTTTAACTGTCTGGACGCATAGGCAATAACCCTACCGTCTTACATTAGTACTACGCGCAGACCAATACGTGACGCATCACAATACACAATATAAGACCCTAAACATGTAGGCAATACCAATATTGGAGCTGTGGTCAAAGCTGTCTTGAGCTTCTGAAAGCTCTCTTCACATTCATCCGACCACCTTAACGGAGCACCTTTCTGGGTTAATTTAGTCATAGGCGATGCAATAGATGAGAAACACTCCACGAAGCGACGATAATAACCGTCCAAGCCGAGAAAACTCTGAATCTCAGTAACTGAAGATGGCCTGGGCCAACTCTGAACTACCTCTATTTTCTTCGGATCCACCTTAATCCCTTCACTGGATGCTATGTGTCCCAAGAATGCTACCGAACTAAGCCATAACTCACACTTAGAGAATTTGGCATAAAGTTTCTCCTCTCTCAGCCTCTGTAGTACAATACTTAAGTGTCATGCATGCTCCTCCTGGCTACGTGAGTACACCAGAATATCATCAATAAATACTACGACAAATGAGTCAAGATATGATTAGAATACACTATTCATCAAGTGCATGAATACTGCTGGGGCATTTGTTAGCCCAAACGACATCACAAGAAATTCATAGTGACCATAACGATTCCTGAATGCCGTCTTTAGAATATCCGAATCCCGAATTTTCAACTGGTGGTACCCAGATCTCAAATTAATTTTGGAGAATACCCTCGCTCCCTGAAGTTGGTCAAATAAATCATCAATATGCGGCAAAGGATACTTATTCTTGATTGTAACTTTGTTCAACTGCCTGTAATCGATACACATCCACATAATACTATCTTTCTTTTTCACAAACAGAACCGGTGCACCCCAAGGAGACACACTAGGCAAAATAAACCCATTATCAAGAAGTTCTTGAAGTTGCTCTTTCAATTCTTTTAACTCAGTTGGTACCATACGATATAGAGGAATAGAAATGGGCTGAGTGCCCTGCACCAAGTCAATACCGAAATCAATAGCCCTGTCGGGCGGCATACCCGACAGGTCTGTAGGAAATACATCAGGAAAGTCTCTCACTATCGATACTGGATTAATAGTAGTAATATCTGCATCAACATCTCTCACAAAAGCCAAGTATGACAAACACCCCTTCCCAACCATACATTGGGCTTTCAAATAAGAAATTACCCTGCTAGGAACATAATCTAGAGAACCTCTCCACTCAACCTTTGGCAACCCCGGCATGGTCAACGTCACAGTTTTTACGTGACAATCTAGAATAGCATGACATAGAGACAACCAATCCATGCCCAGAATTACATCGAAATCAACCATATTGAGCAATAAAAGATCAACTCTAGTCTCCATTCCCCCAATAGTTACCACACATGACCGATACGCATGGCCCACAATAATAGTATAGCCTACCGGCGTAGATACACGAATATATGAAACTAAGGGCTCACGGGGCATATCCATATAATGAGTAAAGTACGATGACACATATGAATAAGTAAAACCAGGGTCAAATAATATAGAAGCCTCACTATAGCACACTGAGACAATACATGTGATCACTGCATCTGAAGCAATAACATCTGGTCTGGCTGGAAAAGCATAGAATCGGGTCTGACCGCCCCCTGATCGGCCTCCCCCTCTTGGGCGACCCCTAGCTACCTGAGCCCCACCCCGAGCTGGCTGAGCGGGCGATGAAGTAACTGGTGCTGAAGTCATAGTCTGACTTATCTGATGCACTGGAACTCCTGAGCGACGAGGACATTGTCTCCACATATGCCCAAATTCCCCGCACTCAAAGCAGCTCCCCATTACTGGTGGTGGTGCTGACTGAATCGGGCCCCGAGAACCAGAATAACTGCTAGAAGCACCCGGTGCAAATGAACCCTGAACTGAAGGGGCACGGGACAAACTCTGGGCTGGAAAGGCACTGAGGGATGGCTGACCCTGATGAGAACTGTATGAACCATGGCTGGATGATGCACCACGGTGAACTGGACGACCTATTTGAGCGTGTCTGTAAGGACGACCCCTACAACGGTAAAATTGTCCCCCTGAAGGAACACCACTGAAATCACCTGGACCACGAGGCATCTTGGCCTCCCTCTCTCCACGTTCCTGACTACGGACCACCTCTATCTGCCAAGCAATGTCAACTACCTCATCAAAAGTAGCACCCGATACTCTATCCCGAGTCATGAGTAACCGCAACTGATATGTGAGGCCATCAATGAACCTCCTAATCCTCTCCCTATCAGTGGGAACCAACCAAACTGCGTGATGAGCCAACTCAGAAAACCTCATCTCGTACTGGGTCACAGACATGTCATCCTGCTGAAGCTGCTCAAACTGTCTGTGCAGATCCTCCCTGCGAGACTGTGGCACGAACTTCTCCAAAAAGAGAGCAGAGAACTCCTGCCATGTAAGTGGTACTGCACCGACCGACATGAGCCTCTCATAAGTCTCCCACCATCTGAAGGCAGCTCTAGAAAACTGCAAAGTAGTGAACGAGACCCTACTGGTCTCCAAAATACCCGCTATCCGAAGCATCCGCTGGCACTTAACCAGAAAACCCTGAGCATCCTCTGACTCAGCACCGCTAAATGATGGAGGTCGAAGCCTCCCGAACCTCTCAAGTCGCCTCTGTTCATCATCTGCCATAACAGGGACTACCGGGGCCTGAGCAGCTATAGCCGGCTGGGTTGGTAGTGCCCCCAGTATCTGAAGTCCCTGCGCTACCTGCTCTGGAGCGCGGGCAACAAGGGTATGAGTACCTCCCCCGGCCTGAGAAGTGGCTGGTGTGGCCTGAGCCAAAACCACCTGAGCAAGGCCAGTGCAAACTGTCAATACCGGAGTCAAAGCCTCCTGTAGGCCTCGAATCTCAATGGGCACAGCTGGTGCCTGAGCGGGTCCCGCCGGCTCAACTATATTTGGAATATGCTCCTGAGCTGGAGCAATTGGTGGTGCTACAAGTGCTGCTCCAACTGCTGTACGAGCAACACCTGGACCTCTACCTCGGCCCTAGCATCTACCACGACCCCGACCTCTCGCGGCCCTAACTAATGGCTGACCATCCGATCCGGTAGTATGTGTTCTCACCATCTCTGAGAGAATAGAATAACAGAATTTTAGTTTTCCGAAATCAACAAGTTCGCCCGATAGATTAGAAGAAAGTGAAATTTTCCTAAAGGTTCGACAGCCTCTCGAAGATAAGTACAGACGTCTCCGTACCAATCCGCAAGACTCTACTAAACCTGCTCATGACTCGTGAGACCTATGTAACCTAGGTTCTGATACCAACTTGTCACGACCCAAAATCTCACCCGTTGTGATGGCGCCTATCTCGATACTAGGCAAGATGACAACATCAATAACCCACAATTTCTTTTAAATACTGAAAACATAATAATTAAGTTTAAGAGTAAATCCCACAAACATTAGAAATAAACATACACCCAAATCCTGGTGTCACTTAGTACATGAGCATTTATACATTACAAGTCTGGGAAAAATCTGGTCTATAATAATAATCCGAGACCAAATACAATAAAAAAAGGATAGGGAAGGAGAGACAAGGTCTGCGAAACATGGCAGCTACCTCTGAATCTCCGGAAAATCGATTGCACGAAAGAATCAACACCCACTGTATCCGGGATCACCTGGATCTGCACACGAAGTGCAGGGTGTAGTATGAGTACAACCAACTCAGTAAGTAACAATAATAAATAAAGAACTAAAAGTAGTGACGAGCTTCTCAGCTAAGTCCAAATACAATACTTTACATTATAAAAGAGTAAGCATGCTCTCAGTTCAACATTTAAGATTTCACTGAAATTTCATATCAAGGTTGACCGGAACAGAAAATAATGTTTTTCGAAATTTCCAAAATAGTGATATACGATAGCTGAAATGCAGCAAATAATGAAATCAATGCATCCTCTCAGAGTAACAGTCACTCAGTCCTCCCATTCACTCCAACCTCACAGTCACTCTTTCCTCACAGTCACTCATTCCTCACAGTCACTCATCACTCGGCACTCGCACTTGGTAATCGCACTCAGTAGGTACCTGCGCTCACTGGGGGTGTGTACAGACTCCGGAGGGGCTCCTTCAGCCCAAACATTATATCAAGCCAATCATGGCATAAATCAATAAACATGTTGCGGCGTGCAGTCCGATCCATAAATATTCTCACAATTAGGCCCTCGGCCTCACTCAGTCATCAACTTCTCTAGTCTCTCAGGCTCTCAAAAATCATGATAAGCAGCCCAAAATTAGTGATTTGATGCATCAATAATAAATAAGAGAGATGATATAAAAATGAATAAACATGACTGGGTGAAAAATTGCAATTTGAACATATTATTGAACCACAAAAATGACCCCAGTGGGTACCATCAATAACAACATATGCCTAAGCATGATTTTTAATACGAGTCTCAGCTCAATTTTCTCTGATACATACAAAATGTACGGATATCAACAGATTATTCAACTATACAGTCCCTTGGAATTTGACCAAGTCACAATTCCTACGGTGCACGCCCACACGCCCGTCACCTAGCATGTGCGTCACCTCAACACCAATCACATAACACATAATCCGAGGTTTCATACCCTCAGGATCAAATTTAAAACTGTTGCTTATCTCAAACCGTGCAATTATTTATTCTGCTATGCCCTTGCCATGAGAATTTGTCTCCAAAAGCCTCCTATCTAGCCACAATTAATTCGATTCAGTCAATACCAATTATTGTAATTAATTCCATAAGGAAATACTAATTTTCCAATAAAATCCAAAATTAACTCAAAACTCGCCCATGGGGCCCACGTATACAATAGTTACACAGTATGAACGCCCATCCAACCACGAGTCCAACCGTTCAAATTTTACCAAATTCTGACATCAACTCGACCCTCAAATCTTTAATTAAAATCTATGAAGATTTCTACCATTTTCAACCCAATCTTTACCCATTTGAACTTAACAATCTTTCCACAACCTTATTGGTATGTATACATAATATTCTTACACCCAAGAATCATACTATTAATCACCCATATTTACTCCAAACCCGAAATTGAAGAATTGGGGAAAGAAGTTCTTACCTCTTTGAAGCCCTAGCAAGATCCTTGTGAAATCTTCAAACCTTGAACAAGAATTGATGGATAAATGACTAAGTCTTCACTTTTTCTCTCTAAAATGCTCTCACCTCTCTCTAAAATGTCAAATGTTTTGGCTAAAAAATGAGCTTCAAGGGCTATAAATCGAAGTTGGGTCGGGTCAAAAATTAGAAAGAATGGAAGCTCCGACGGAGTTATGCGATCGCATAACAGGTATGCGGTCCGCATATCGGCCGCATAATTTGGCCTCCAAAATTGGGCGTGACTGACCCGGTCTGCGGTCATTATGCGGTCTGCATACCTGTTCTGCGGTCGCATAATGCACCGCAGAACAGGTCTACGGTCGCATAATGCACCGTAGATTTTCCTCAAATCTTGCCCCTCTCTTGATCCACTCTGCGACCATTATGCGGTCCGCAGAGTGATTATGCGACCGCATAGTGTTCGCAGAAATGACCCTTTTTTTTCCGAAAAATGTTCCTTTACATATCAGTGCATTGTTCAACCCAAAAAGTCCGAGCCGCGGCGAGTAAGCTCGTCGCGAGAAATTTCTATAATCTTTGTACTAATTGATTTACCTCGGCACCATAAAACCTTAATTTCTTTAGCAAAATTTCTCCGGGGTCATTACACATGTGTCAACATCCGGTCAACCTTTTTAACTTAAGTTCTAAACCTTGGAACTAAGTGCTCCAAATCATTCCAAAACCTCTCCGGACCCGAACCAATTACACCAGCAAGCCAAATAACAACCGTAAATCACAATTTGAGCAGTAAATAGGGGAACGGGATTGCAATAGTCAAAATGACCAGCCGGGTCGTTACATGCGGCTGGCCAAGCGCAGGTGCGATTGCACCAGAAGCTGGAAGCTTCAGCTACTGCTCCTAAGTTCAAACTTGATCCGAGGCTCGTCCGGTTAACACCCGAGGCCCCCGGGGCCCCGCTCGAACATACCAACAAGTTTGAAATCATTAAACGGACATGCTCGAACCCTCGGAACGCATAAAACAACATGAAAACTAAAAATCATACCCCAAACCAAATTGATTCAACTTGGAAACTTCAAGTTCTTCAAGCTTACTTCGAACGTGCCTAAACATACTTAAATTACTCGGAATGACACCAAATTTTGCGTGCAAGTCTTAAATCACCATACGGAAATATTCCCAGGCTCAAAATTCCAAACGGATCTCGATTACTCCAAAATCTATTCCAAACCAAATTTGAAGAACTTTAAACCTTCAAATAACCAACTTTCACTATTAAGCGCTGAAACGCTCCCGGGTCATCCAAAATCCGATTCGAACATACGCCCAAGTCCAAAATCATCATACGAACCTATTGGAACCCAGCAAATCCCGATTCCGGGGTCGGTTTTTCAAAACGTTGACCGAAGTCAAACTTACCCTTTTAAAGTCAAACTAAGGAACCAAGTGTTGCGATTTCAACCCGAACCCTTCCAAATCCTGAACTTACCATCCCCGCAAGTCATAAAACAGTAAAAGCACATACGAGGAGTCTTATTTAGGGGAACGGGGTTCTAGAAGGCAAAACGACCGGTTGAGTCGTTACAACGGAAGAACTCATAGGGAAAGGACATAATTACAATAACCTATTTTTTGGACTACAATACCTTCTACGCTAATTTTTAATATTTAATATTTTAAAATTAGTAAAATTTTGTCTATTAAATTCTCATTAAAAATATGTAGGAAGGTTTAATAAAATCAATTTCATAAGTGTCCTCCGTATTGGCAATACATTACCATTACATAATGTCCAATACGAAGAAAAAATAAAAGTAATATTAAATGGGCTGCGTAAAGGGTTGAAATTGAGATAAAAAATACTCCCACGATAATATATTTTTATATTATATTTGAACTATTTTTCTACTCAAATAATATTTTCTTATCAATTTTTCGTGTAATGTTGAAAAATACCTAATTATTAAACAACAACTAAGAAAATATTTAAGAATATAAATGTGTGAGAAAGAAAGAAAAAATGGTTGGTAAGAGTCAATTAAATATTCAAAACAAGAGATGAACTAATATTAAGATCTGAATTAACATAGAATAAATTATTTCTTTATGTTAAAATGAAATAATTAAATATTTTAATTAATTATTTAGCACTAGAATCAAATTTAATTATTTTTTAAATTCATCATATGAGTAAAATCTTATTCAAGTTAAAAAAAGAATTAGGGTATATAAATTAATTTTATAAAAAGAGCGTTAGAGCACAAAGTAAAAATGCTAGTATATTATTAAGAATCAAAATGTTATACAAGTGTATGAGGAAGCACAATCAAAGCTAAATCCTAAACAAGAACAAGCTTTTAAGACTATATTATAAAGAGTCTACTCTGCTATAATGGGATTATTTTTTGTAGATGCCTCCGGCGGAATCGAAATAATATTTTTATGTCATGCATTACTTGCAAATATCATATCAAGAGGCATGACACTGTTAGCAATAATAGCAAGTGATGTACCAACAATGATTTTATTGTGAAACCACCCACTTTAGATTTTATATACCTCTTCAAACAACTTAAATAACCATCACAAATATATCAAAGCAGAGCAATGGTGCTAACTTTATAAGGAAAGCAAAATTGATAACATAGGATAAAGCACCTATGGCTAAGTGTCAAACGATCGAAATAATTGTCCGGAGTTCTAGAGATATATTGGATATCAATGAACCGTTTGGTAAAAAATTAATGATTTGGGAGGTGATTTTTGTCAAGTACTACCAGTAGTTCCAAAATCGACAAAAGTAGAGACTGTAAAAGTTAGCTTGCCAAAGTTATACTTCTGGCCTCGAACGAAAAAGATTCAACTGACAAGAAATATAAAGTAAGAACAGATCCAGTATTCAGTATCTTTTTGCTTCGTGTCGGAAACGAATAAGAGCATCCAATAAAAGATGATTTGGTTCTTCCTGAACACTTGGTTATCAATCCCAATGGTAAGAGTAGTGCATTTAATAAGAGAAATATTTCTATAATTAGATTAAAATATAATTTATGCAAATCGCATGATAGAATTAAAAAGATATCTTAGCTAGCAGAAATGAATATGTTGATCAACTTAATAAAAGGTTGATTGCAAAATTTTATAGTAAAAATAAAATATTTTTCAGTTTTTGACTCAGCAGAAAATGATACCAATAATTACTGCCAAGAAGAATACTTAAATACTTTAATACCAATGGCATTTTACCATACATGTTTGTTGTCAAGTTTCTTATTTCTTACATATGTTAGTGTCACCGTATATATAATAGACTAAGTTAAAATTGATCTTCCATTGTATATAGGTTAATTTTGAAGAAAACTATGCCCGTCATGCTACTGAAAAACTTAGATAAGCCGAATAGTTTATGTAATAGCATACAGATGGTATATAGATGTTTTGACAATAACATCATACATGCAAAAAATATGATATTGGTTAATGTACTTCTAAGTATATTCTTATCCCTAAATTCAACTTTCGTCTTTCGAAACTAAGGAATATCCTTTTAAATTTGTGTGAAAATAATTTTTAGTATGTTTATGATTTGCAAATATAATAAATAAAGAATAAGGACAAACATCCTAAATATTGGACTATATTCACCGCAATATATTTTCTTACACGAATAACTGTATGTTGCACTTTCAAGAGGGATATCAAGATCGACAACAAGAGTTTTGTTTAAGGCAGAGCAACCAACGAATTAGGAGGAAACATACACAAAAAAAATATTTTCTACAAAGAAGTGTTCGTTAAGATACCATCACAATAAATACTTTTAAACTATAATATATAATTATCTAACTAACATGACAAAATTGATCATTTGTATTTTGATGATGTCCTTTTATTTTAAATTCATGTATTATGCTAATGTAATAATATTTTTTGGCATTTAGATAATTATTATATTATTATACATAAAATTTCTATCATTAATTAAATTTTATTGTTCCTTCATATAAATAAATATTTAAATCATCACGTGTCATTATTAACGTGCGACGCACGTTCATAGATACTAGTTAAAAGAAATACAAGTACAACAACAACAAATGGCCGAAATTAGAGTAGCTAATTTCCTTTGCCATTCTCTGGGCTTGAGGGAGCCTTTGCAGCTTTTGCTATGGGGCTCCATCTTATGGGAACTGCAATTCTTCTGTGTGAAATAATGGCATGAGTTTCTCTAAAATCTCTCACTATCACTGCACCAAATTAATGTGATGATCTAAAATATCATATTTAAATTTAATAAGAAATTCTGTATTCTAAGACCTCGAAAAGCACCATTTATCATTCCTTGACTTGCGTGCACAATCTGTACAATTTTTCGGAAAGTTTTCATGTGAAAAATAAATTAAAATGTGAAATAGAGCTTTAAAACTCAATTGAGTTGACTTTAGTCAACATTTTTAGCAAACATACCTGGATCAGTGTTTTGATAATTCCGGTAGGTCCGTATCATGATTTGGAACTTGGGCGTATACCCGAAATCGAATTCCGAGGTCCTTAGCCCGAGATATGGAATTTTGATAAAAAATTAAAAGCTTGAAAGCTTAATGAATTTTAGGAAATTACTGATGTTGGATTTATTGATCTCGGGTCCGTATTTTAGTTCTGGAGCCCGGTGTAGGTCCACTATAATATTTATGACTTGTCTGCCGAATTTGATGAGAATCGGAGTCGATTTGATGTGATTCGGATGTCCGGTTGTAAAAATATAAGTTTTAAAGTTTTCTTGAAAACTTTCTTTGAGTTGGTGTCCGATTCGTAATTCTAGGTGTTATTTTAGAGATTTGATCGCGCGAGCAAGTTCGTATGATGTTTTAGGATTTGGGTGCATATTTGGTTTGGAGCCCCGAGGGCTCGGGTTGATTTCGGGTGGTTAACGGATCATTATTGGACTTAAGAAAAACTGCAGAAATCTGCTTCTGGTTTCCTTCTTCGCGTTCGCGAGGGGAGTCTCGCGTTCGCGAAGAGAAAATTTGGACTGGCACGTTTGTGCTTCGCGTTCGTGACTGAGGGAATACGTTCGCAAAGAGTTGAGGTGCAAAGCGTCGCGTTCGCGATCGAATCCCCACGTTCGCGAAGGGAAAGGGGCTGGCCAGTAAAATGGCCTTCGTGTTCGCGAAGGGCAGCTCGCGTTCGCGAAGGCCAAGCCAGGCAAGCTTCGCGTTCGCGAAGTAGCCCTCACGTTCGCGAAGTGTAAAATTGGTCAGCAGGAATTTGTGCTTCGCGAACGCGAGGCATGACCGCGTTCGCGAAGGGTAAAAGTTCCAGAAACAGAACTTAAGTTTTGGAAAATGGGATTCGTCCCATTTCCAATCCTTTTCCATTTTTGAGCTCGGGTAAGGCGATATTTGGGCGATTTTCACTGAAAAATATTGGGGTAAGTGTTCCTTATCCTATATTGATTATATTTCATGATTCCATACTCGTTTATATCATGAATCCGTGAATTTATGGAAGAAAAATAAGATTTTTATAAAATCTTCCAAAAACAAAAATTTAAGATTTGAAGGTCCATTTGACATCGAAATTGGATAATTTTTGTATGGTTGGACTCATCTCGGAATGGGTGTTCGGATTTCGTAAGTTTTTTTGGGATTTGAGATATGGGTCCCACTACTGAATATTTTAATGAATTTCGAATTTTTATCTGAAAATTTTATAAATTCATATGAAATTAATTCCTATGATTAGTATTGAATATATTGAATTGTTTGTGAATAGATTTGAAGCTTTCAGAGGCAAATTTAAAAGGAAAAGTTGTGGTTGGATAATTGATTTGGAATTTACAAAGCGAGATAATGGTCGTGGTTAACCTTGACTTGATGGAATAGAACCCTGAAATTATTTATTATGTGAAATGCATGTGAACGACGTATAGGCGAGGTGACGAATGTCTATACGTCGTCAAATTAATTGTTTGCATAATTACTTGAAAAATCATAAATTGTTTTAAATCATGAATTAATTATTATAATAATTGTCTCTCTCCTATTCTTTGCCAAATATTAATTCTCGAATTCCTGGATTAATTGTTACATGCTACTTGAATTATGTGTCTTAATTATTATTTGACATTTAGCATATTAAATATTAAACTGCCTATTTTCTCCCTGATTTTTATAATAATTTGCCATTTGACATTGTCTGTTTCATGAATAAATCATAATTATTGTATGTTTGTTGTCTTATAATTTCATATTAATTGTTGCATTTGTTGGGGTAATTCCTTCTATAAGGATTGGTAAATGGATATACTGGAGGAGCATTAAAAGTCTATGTTGGAGGATCGGGTTGCACGCCGCAACAGACTTATTAAAAGTCTATATTGGAGGATCGGGTTGCACGCCGCAACATACTTATTAAAAGTCTATATTGGAGGATCGGGTTGTACGCCGCAACAGACTTATTAAGAGTCCATATTGGAGGATCGGGTTGCACGCTGCAACAGAATTGATTAAAATGAATATATTGTGAGAGCGGGTTGCACGCTGCAACAGAATTGATGGAAATGATAATTAGGTATGATTGCTGAGTTGGCTTCAATTATTATAAATGAGTTACCTGAATTATTTCTATTATTGTTGTTGTTACTAATATTGCGTACAAGTTAATGTAAGTGACCCGCCTTAGCCTCGTCACTACTTCGTCGAGGTTAGGCTCAGCACTTACCAGTACATGGGGTCGGTTGTACTGATACTACACTCTGCACTTCTTGTGCAGATTTTGGAGTTGGTCCCAGCGGTGTACCGTAGACTTGCTCGGATTTCAGCTTCCAGCGGAGACTTGAGATATAACTGCATGGCGTCCGCAGTTCTGAAGTCCCCATCTATTTTACCTTAGTTGTGTGTTTATTTTCAGACAGCTTTATTCTATTCAGATCTTTACTTGTATTTATTCTAGAAGCTCGTGCACTTGTGAAACTAATTCTGGGGTGGTATTTAGACACCGTTGCATTTATGGATTATTTCACTATATTTCAACTTTGCTTCCGCTTTTATTTCCTTGATTATTAATAATTTAAAGATTGTTTAAAAATTTGTTAATATTATTCTAACATTGGCTTGCCTAGCAAGTAAAATGTTAGGCGCCATCACGGTCCGAAGGTGGGAATTTCGGGTCATGAAAGCGGCGGAGGTATCACTATCGAATAAAAATTTAAGCAAATATTGGAGTGCAAATTGAACTCATGTAATGCACTATGTAAATCGGAATAAGATCTAAAATTAGCCTCAGATGTAGGAGTTGTCCCCAAACTTGATATCATTATTTAGTCACTACACTGTATAAGTAGTTGATCACTATCTTAATAATTATTCACTTTAGTAATTACACAATATGATAAATTTAAAGACAATTTATTCGACGCAACTTAATTACCAGGGGCGGATGCACATTTATCATAGCAGTATCACGCGACATCGCTTCGTCGAATTTTTTACTAAATATATATATTAATACTGTGAGGAAGCAGATAAATAGGAACAAATGACACCACTTGACATAAATTGTCTCTTGGTATATTAGTTAGGTGCTTGACTGTGCTCTAAGAGGTAACCTCACCTAGCACATCCTTTTTGCAAATAATTGAGAGAATTTATGTGGTTAAAAATTGTGATGAAGTAGAATTTAATTCATGGCTTTTGCCAACTTAAGACTCAGCAAAACCAATAAACTAAAGCTATTTCTTGTGTAGAAGTATAATAATTGAAGTTATTATTCCCGTTCTTTTATAAATTTCGACGCCGCTTACAAAATATTTTGCGTATGCCCCTGTTAATTTCTGTGTAATTCTCAGTGTTATGTTTGCTAGCATAAACGAGAAAATAATATAACAAATCTAAAGGGAAAGTAACTTACTAGTTGTAGATATTCTTGTGGGTGCTAAGGGGAAGAGCAATCCAGCCGAAAATAATAACAAAATGAAGAAGGTAAATGTAGCCTTGTACAACATTTTCCTCAAACACCAATAAAAGAAGTATACTAGTTTTTGTAATATGAGATTGACGATTGTCAATTTATAGGGGAAAAAATGATGGACTTAATTTGCACTGGCCTCTTAATTTTGAAGTTCTATGCACTCTCCTTTGGTTCAATAAGTCAATGTCTTCTCTTAAATTCCACCATTTACTTTAAAGTTTTCAAACTTAAACAGCAAAAGGTCATATAAAGTCTTAAATTCTCCTGTTTATTCTCGAATAAGTAAGATTTTTCAAACTTTTCGAAAGTGACTTTACTTATTTCATTATAGATTTTCTTTATATTATTGTTCTCTTTGTCGCACTATATGTGAGACGATTCATCATAGTCAAACTATCTAATTTTTTTGGTGTGAATTCAAACATAAAATCCGCATATTATTTTTTTTTTAAAAAGGGATATTATATATTAGAAACTACAAAATACTATAAATCACAATTCTAATATTCACCATGCAAAAGTTCTTGGTCAATATTAAATCACCAATTGTAGTCTTTCATAATTTCTTTATGTTTATTACTCTTTATATCCCACTTTATGTGAGGCTATTTGGCGTACGAGCGTTAAACTAAGTAATTTTTTGTATAAATTCAAACATACAATCTATATATTTTATGAAATAAAATTTATATATTTAGAAACTATAAAATACTATAAATCACAATTGTAATCTTTGCCATGAAAAAATTTCTGGTCAGTATTAGATCACCAATTGTATTCTTTATAAATTTTCTTTAAATTTACTACTCTCTCTCTCTCTCTCTCTCTCTCTCTCTCTCTCTCTCTCTCTCTCTCTCTCTCTCTCTCTCTCTCTCTCAATTTATATCCTTATTCACATTATAAGCATCTTCAACCTCTCATTACATACTTCCATCTTAAAATCGTGCTAATTGTAGTCTAGTTTTCCCAAAACAACCTCCTAGATTCAGGAACCCATAGTAGAAGAATAAATTTTTTTCTTAAGTCTAACATTATTATTTGGCAATCGCTAGTGAATTCAGCTCTCACAATTTAACCAACTCAATTATTTATATCATTCTTTTTTGCAAACAGTTGGGATAAAACTGTCAAACAAACATTAATTTTTGTTGTTAACACTCTAAAAATAGTCTATTGTTTACCCGAAAAATCGGATAACGTTAGATTTAGATATGGTTCTAAGGGTATGCAAATTTTTTTGATACAAAATGACAATACAGATATTTTTTGCTATGAAATGGGAAATGATGGACGGAAAGACTGAAAAATATTAGAAGAACAAGCACAATGAAATCTTAATGTCTCCCTCCCTATTGTAGTCTATCTCCCTTTTTATAGTAGAGGGTCACTACTTTATTTGTAACAACATAAAATAATACATATAGTGGAGAACCCATGATGGTTTGTCTCTCCTTTGATTCTCGCCAAGATTCTCTCCCTTGGTGTGGTTGTAACGGCTCTTGTCTGCGAGCTTGGTACTGACTCGAGCTTGGTGCTAGATCGAATCCCCAGTCTTAGTTCGAGCTCGGTTCTGCCTTGGAGCATCGATATTCGGGGCTTGTGTCGGTCGTCGTTACCCCGTAGTCTGATTCGGACGCGGGCTCGATAATGATATCGAGTTTTGCAGTTGATTGGTCTTATAGCTCGAAGCTCGACGTCTCTACTTTGGAATTCGTCCGAGCTCGCCATGCGGATACCCTTCAATTAAAATGTCATTGTCTCGACCGGTCTTTATGACTGAGAATCGATTTTGACCGTACACAAATAGTCCCCTCGTTTCTCGGAAAGGATGTGGCGAGGAACGATATGATTTCCCTGCGGTTCGATCAAATTTATGCCGACGTTTCTATCGAACCCGATCTCGACGTATGTGATGGCTGTCTCATCGGCTCGATTTTACCGAGGCATTTAATGTGTGTCAGACGGTGGTCGGCCACCGCTGATACCGAACCGTCAGGCCTTAGTCTATAAATAATCTTTCCACATAACTTTTACCATTTTTGCGTCTTCTCTTCTTCCAGACTTTCCTATTTATCCTCTCTACTTTGCTACTACGGGGCCGTTCATACCAGAATTTTGGTGTTGTCTATTTCTTCCTCTGCACTCTTTCCTTTCATATCAATGGCGAAAACTTCCAAAACTGTACCTCAGAAGGAAAAAGCCTCTTCCTCACGGCCGTCTGATGATAAGGCGCCGGTGGAGCCGTCAGTTCATGACTATGTTCCTAGCCGGTGCATTTTGAAAACCGATTTTAAGGTGGAGAACCCTTCCTCCGTTCCGGGTCGATGTGAACACGTATCGATGTATACATGCTCTATAATGGAGGATCACCTCGAGGTAGTCCGAAAATACTGCAACTGGGGTTCCGAGGTCGTACTGCAAATTCCGTCTTCCGATGAGGATGTTACCACTTACGTAGAGGCGTTTTTAAGTGTTTACACTTATCCCTTCACACTGGGACCCGTCGACCCGGTGATTATTGATTTCTGCAAAAGGTATCAAGTCACCCTTGGCCAAATCCATCCCTCTTTATGGCGTATAGTGATCTTATTGCGCTTCTTCTCTATCAAAGCCGGAGGGTTGGATTTTTCTCTGAACCACCTCATTCGACTGTATCGGCCTCAGATCTTTCGAGGACTAATCAGACTTCATCATCGGGCATCGAAGGCATTGATGTTGAGCATCGATGAAGACAAGGATCGAGGTTGGATGGGTCGTTATATCCGAGTGAGGACCCGTGATCTCATTCCGGAGGAGAAGATGCCGTTCCCTGAAGAATGGAATTTTGACCGTAAGTGATTTTTGTTCACTTTTCAGGTGCTTTCCCGATTTTATATGATGTCCTTCCCTGATGTTCAGCTGCCCCTTGGATGCCACAAGCGGTGCCCGACCTCGAGGACTGGGTTTGAAAGTTGGCCTCGACCTCCTCTTACGCCGAGCGCACTTGGCGTGATTTGGCAAAAGGCAGATGGGAGGCCAAGAACCATGGTGAGGTTTGCTTCTTGTTTCCTTCGAAGTATTCTTTGCGTTCTATTCGTTACTGATTTCCTCTTGTGCAGGTGTGACCAGGGATGTCGCTTTGAGGCCTTCGAGTGGTGAGGAAAGAAACAAGTCCCTAGTCCCTAAACATGGGGAAGATAAGAAGCGAAAAGCTTCCTCTCGGTCAGAGGACCCCAAGCCCAAAACTCGCAGGGTGAAGAGAAAAATAATTGCCCTTTCGATTGACTCGGTCCAACGACTGAGAGAAGAAGAAGAAGAAAATAGATCCTCAGCTTTGGTAGTTCGGTCTACGGAGGCCATCGAGGTTACCAGAGCTCCCGAGCCGATGGCGGCTGTACCTGACGGGGTTGTTCCCGAAGACCAGAATCTCGACCGGAGTACTCCAAGCGATTTGCTCGGGGCTATGACAATGGGTGATTTGCCTTCTCTTCCATATTTTTCTGAGGAGGCGCTGAAGGAAGCTCGAGAATTGAAGACTCCCGATATCGGCGCAGGCTCTGGTGCAGGGGATCCTTTCAGGGATTGTTTTACTGGAGTCGACGATGGTTCCGATATCGGTGACGCTTCTCTTTTATTGGAGGAAGCTCAGCGTGGGTAATGATTCTTCCATACTTCATTTATTTGTTCTTTTCCATACTTGACTCGTGTTTCTTACTGTGCAGGCCATTAGTAGGTTTCGAGTCGATCTTAGCTAGTGTGAGGCCGAGCTCCGGAAGGTCTCAGGTGAGAGAGATGCCCTGCGGCTTCTTTGCAGCCAAAAAGACGAGGCTATAAAGGACCTCCAAGCGGATTTGGCTAAGTTCCGTGAAGAAGGGGTCGAGCTCGATAAGAAGGTGAGCCTCGTTCTGTTAAAGTATGGGTCTGACTCAACCGTGGAAGTTAATCCTTCGTTGTCTCAGTTGCAGCAGATGATCTAAAAGATCGGGTTACTTCGAGAAGAAATCGATCAAATCCGAGTTGAATGCAATCGGTGGAAGGAGACCCTCGACCGCCTGGCAGCGGAAAAAGAGACCATTTTGACAAAATTATTATCGGTCGACGTTCAACTTCGAAGTGTCAAGCAAAAGGGGTCGGTTCAAGCTAAGAAGATTGAGGAGCTTGAAACACGACTTGCTGAGGCTAAGGTAGAGGTTGAGTCGTCAAAAGTCTTGGCGGATAAGTCCATTGCTATATATTGGGCTGATGCTGAGGCTGCTCAGATGGAGGCCCGGGCAACGGCGAAGGTCGCCGATACTCGAGCTCATTGGGTTGCCGAACTTGCTAAGTGTAGGTCTCGGAGGGAGACCCTCGAGGAGATACACGCTCGAGGTTTCGACCTTACCGAAGAGGTGAAAAAGGCAAAACAGCTCGAAGCGGAAGCTGAAGCCTTGGCTTCTGATGACGATGGTGATGATGGTAGCGAAAGCGGATCCGAGGACGGGGAAGAGCTCGACCAGGAAGCTTAGTTTTGAATTCTTCATGTTTGTACATTAATGTTGTAGGAAATTTTCATATATATATGTATAATCAGGTCGACTTGTTTTTGTTCTGTGAAGACTTTTAATAGAATGTTGACTTTGTTGTCTCTCTGATCGATCAGGTTTGTAGCCCCTGAGTTTGCTTGTTGAGTCAATGATTCACACTTTGAAGGAACATAATCTGTAGATGTAAAAAGTAGCTTATTAGCCGTAGAGTGAATGTTTGGAACTTGAAATATTATAGCCCGTAGGCATAATGGTCGAGGGCGTGCTTGCTCGAACTCAGAATAATAGTAGCCCGTAGGCTTAATAGTCGAGTGAATATTTCGAACTCGAAATTTAAGTGGCCCGTAGGCTTAAATGGTAGAGTGAGTGCTTTGCCCGAACTCAGAATAACAGTAGCCCGTAGGCTTAACAGTTGAGTGAATGTTTCGAACTCGAAATTTAAGTGGCCCGTAGGCTTAAATGGTAGAGTGAGTGTTTTGCTCGAACTCAGAATAACAGTAGCCCGTAGGCTTAATAGTCGAGTGAATATTTCGAACTCGAAATGTAAGTAGCCCGCAGGCTTAAATGGTAGAGTGAGTGCTTCGCTCGAACTCAGAATAATAGTAGCCCGTAGGCTTAATAGTCGAGTGAATGTTTCGAACTCGAAATGTAAGTAGCCCGTAGGCTTAAATGGTAGAGTGAGTGCTTCGCTCGAACTCAGAATAATAGTAGCCCGTAGGCTTAATAGTCGAGTGAATGTTTCGAACTCGAAATGTAAGTAGCCCGCAGGCTTAAATGGTAGAGTGAGTGCTTCGCTCGAACTCAGAATAATAGTAGCCCGTAGGCTTAGCAGTCGAGTGAATGTTTCGAACTCGAAATGTAAGTAGCCCTTAGGCTTAAATGGTAGAGTGAGTGCTTCGCTCGAACTCAGAATAATAGTAGCCCGTAGGCTTAATAGTCGAGTGAATGTTTCGAACTCGAAATGTAAGTAGCCCGTAGGCTTAAATGGTAGAGTGAGTGCTTTGCTCGAACTCAGAATAATAGTAGCCCGTAGGCTTAATAGTCGAGTGAATCTTAATTCTGGTTCCAGTAGGCTTAAATGGTAGAGTGAGTGCTTTGCTCGAACTCAGAATAATAGTAGCCCGTAGGCTTAATAGTCGAGTGAATCTTAATTCTGGTTCCACAATAAATCTCAAGTCATTGCACATGTGTTTATGTTTGGGCCGATCTATATGAGCATGGTTCATTTTGACCATTTGGCTCTTACAATTTTTCCTGTTGGAACCTTGTTGTGAGATGACTATCTTGCATCTGAACTCGATGTATTTGAGGGCCCTGATGCTCCCCCAGTATTCGAGGTCTATCAAAAAGAGGCCTCGGATATTGTTGAAAGTGCAGCACGATCGATGGTTGCCTCATTAAAAACCTTGCCGAAAAACCCATTTGGGAGAAAACCGGTCTAAGGGAAAAAGGGTGCAACGCGTGCTCTTGATCGGAAGATCTTCTTTAGCTCTTGTTCGGACTTCTGCATGGGTTAGTTACATGAATATGGAAAGGTCGTGCCTTAGCAGTAGTACCATTTTAGATGTGATACATTCCAACTGCTTGATAGTTGTTTGCCGTTTATGATGCCGAGCCTGTATGATCTTTTTCTAACGTTCTCGAGCACCTGGTATGGTCCTTCCCAATTTGTTCCTAATTTTCCTTCATTCGGATTCCGAGTATTGATGGTGACCTTTCTTAACACTAAGTCCTCAGGCTTGAAATGGCAGAGTTTAGTTCTTCGATTATAGTACCTTTCGATTCGTTGCTTTTGGGCGGCCAGTCGGATGAGGGCAGCTTCTCGTCCTTCATACGATAATTCAAGGCTGGTATTCATAGCCTCGTTATTTGATTCTTCTGTCATAAATCGAAATCTGGGACTAGGTTCACCGACTTCGACTGGTATCAATGCTTCGGAACCATATACTAAGGAGAACGGGGTCGCCCCCGTACTGGATTTTGACGTTGTTCGGTATGACCAAAGGACTTCGGGTAGGATTTCTCTCCATTTTCTTTTTGCGTCGTTCAATCTCTTCTTCAGGTTTTGAAGAATAGTCTTGTTCGTTGATTCGGCTTGACCGTTCCCACTGGGGTGGTATGGTGTTGATAATATCCTTCTTATTTTGTGATCTTCGAGGAATTTTGTGATTTTGCTGCCAACGAATTGCTTCCCATTGTCGCATACTATTTCGGCGGATATCTTGAATCGGCATATGATATGATCCCAAATAAAGTCTATGACTTCTTTCTCTCTTATTTTTTCGAACGCCTGCACTTCAACCTACTTAGAAAAATAGTCAGTCATAAATAAAATAAATTTGGCTTTACCTGGGGCCGACAGCAGAGGGCCGACGATGTCCATCCCCCATTTCATGAATAGCCACGGGGATAGGACCGAGTGAAGTTGCTCCCCGGCTTGATGGATCATTGGCACAAACCTCTAACATTTATCACATTTACGAACAAATTCTTTCGCATCTTTGCCCATATCGATCCAATAATACCCCGCTCTGATCACTTTACGAACTAATATGTCGGCACCGGAGTGATTGCCACAAGTGCCCTCGTGTACTTCCCGGAGGATATAATTGGTATCTCCCGGACCCACACATACCGCCATCGGTCCATCGAATATTCTTCGATATAATGTTCCGTCCACAGCCAACGTAAATCGAGCAGCTTTAGTCCGTAGGGCCCTGGAATCTTTAGGGTCTGAAGGGAGCTTTCCGTTTTTTAAGTACTCAATATACTTGTTTCTCTAATCCCAGGTTAAGCTAGTAGAATTTATTTCGGCGTGCCCTTCTTCGATTACCGATCTTGAAAGTTGGACGACAGTCCCCGAGCTCAAATCACCTACCTCGACCGACGATCCCAAATTTGCTAGAGCATCGGCCTCATTATTCCATTCTCGTGGGACATGTCGTAGGGTCCATTGTTTGAAATGGTGTAAGGTGATAAGCAGTTTGTCCAGATACCTTTGCATCCTACCTTCTCGGACTTCGAAGGTTTTGTTTACTTGACTCACCACCAGCAAAGAGTCACAGTGCGCCTCAATGACTTCTGCTCCCAAGTTTTTAGCTAGTTCGAGACCTGCAATCATGGCTTCATACTCGGCCTCGTTGTTAGTTAACCTGATAGTTTTAATAGCTTACCTAATAATGTTACCCGTGGGAGGTTTTAAAACTATGCCTAACTCGGACCCCTTTATAATCGAAGCACCGTCCGTAAAAAGGATCCATACCCCGGTCGATATACCTGATTTCAAAAGGAGTTCCCTTTCGACTTCGGGTATGAGGGTTGGCATGAAGTCGGCCACAAAATCTGCCAAAATTTGAGACTTGATGGCCGTGCGGGGTTGATATTCGATATCGTACCCACTGAGTTCGATGGCCCATTTGGCCAATCGGCCTGATAGTTCGGGCCTATGTAAAATATTTCGGAGTGGGCAGGTGGTTAATATGCTTATGGGGTGACATTGGAAATACGGCCTTAACTTTCTAGATGTGCTTACCAGGGCAAGTGCCAATTTTTCTAAGTGCGGATACCTAGTTTCCGCTTCTCCTAAGGTCCGACTCACGTAATAAACGGGAAATTGCGTACCTTGCTCTTCTCGAACTAGGACGCTGCTTACGGCGACTTCCGATACTGCCAAGTACAGGTAGAGCTGCTCGTTCGCTTTCGGGGTATGAAGCAGTGGCGGGCTCGAGAGGTATCATTTCAATTCCTGTAACGCTTGTTGGCATTCCGGCGTCCAGGCGAAGTCGTTCTTCTTTTTGAGTAGGGAGAAAAATTTGTGACTTCGATCCGATGATCTTGAAATGAACCGGCCTAAGGCTGCAATTCTTCCCGTTAACCTTTGTACAGCTTTCACGCTGTCCACGATGGTGATGTCTTCGATGGCCTTGATTTTGTCGGGGTTGATCTCAATTCCCCGATTTGAGACCATAAAGCCGAGGAACTTGTCCGAACCGACCCCGAAAGCACATTTTTTGGGGTTGAGCTTCATGTTGAATTTCCTCAGAATCTTGAACATTTCCTGCAAATGGGCCAAATGGTCCTCTGCGCGCAGGGACTTAACTAGCATGTCAACAATATAGACTTCCATCGTTTTACCTATTTGTTCTTCGAACATTCTGTTTACTAGGCATTGATAAGTAGCTCCTGCATTTTTTAGCCCGAAGGGCATTATGTTATAACAATATGTTCCATATCGGGTCATAAATGAAGTCTTTTCCCGGTCGTCCGGATTCATCTGAATTTGATTATACCCGGAATAGGTGTCGAGAAAGGTGAGAATCTCATGGCCGGCCGTGGCATCGATCATACGATCGATGTTGGGCAGTGGAAAGGAATCTTTGGGGCATGCTTTGTTCAAATCCTTATAGTCCACACACATTCTAAGTTTGTTTCCTTTTTTAGGTACAACAACCACATTGGCTAACCATTCGGGGTATTTTACTTCCCGAATGGACCTTATCTTGAGAAGTTTGGTTACCTCATCCTTTATGAATGCGTGCTTTTCCTCGGACTGGGGCCTTCTTTTTTGCTTCACCGGTCTGAACATAGGGTTCAAGCTTAACTGGTGCGCCGTTATGTCCGGCGGGATCCCTGTTATATCTAGATGGGACCAGGCAAAACAATCGATGTTATTGATAAGAAATTGAATGAGTTTCTTCCAGAGTTCGGGGCTCAAACCCGTTCCCAGGTATACCTTTTGTTCGGGCTAGTGTTCGATTAGTACGATTTGCTCCAGTTCCTCAATTGTTGATTTGGTGGCATCGAAATCATCGGGGGTTACGAAGGATCGAGGGATCCATCGATCATCATCGTCCTCTTCAACGTTTTGCTTACCTGGCCGGGTCGAAGCCGATGTGTGTGATTGCTATTTGGCGCTCTGCTTTGAACCTGATCCTTTTATTGGTGAAGGTGAGGATATTGATTTTGCTTCTTCGACGGAGAACATTTCCTTTGCGGCCGGTTGTTCCCCATACACTATTTTGACACCTCCCGATGTTGGGAATTTGAGGACCTGGTGTAGGGTCGAGGGTACGGCTCTCATGCTGTGGATCCACGGCCTTTCGAAGAGGGCGTTATATCTCATATCACCTTCGATCACGTGAAACTTTGTTTGCTGGATGGTTCCGGCCACGTTTATCGGTAGGGTAATCTCGCCTTTAGTAGTTTCACATGCCATATTAAATCCGTTTAGAACCAGAGTTGCGGGTACGACCTGATCCTGCAGGCCGAGCTGTTCTACGACCCTCGATCTGATGATATTGGCCGAACTACCTGGATCAATTAACACACGCTTAATCTTAGTTTTATTCATGAGTACGGATATTACTAGCGCGTCATTATGTGGTTGGATGATTCCCTCTGTATCTTCATCACTGAAGGATAAAGTCCCTATGGGTGTATGATCTTGAGTTTGAGATCGCTTCACAATCGACGTTTTAGCGTGTTTAAGCATTGGTCCCTGGGGGGTATCGACGCCGCCGACGATCATGTGAATGACATGTTGCGGTTCTTCTGGCTCGTTTTGCTTACCGAATTCCTTGTCTCTAAAATGGTTCTTCACCCTATCGCTCAGAAATTTCCGAAGGTACCCTTTGTTAAATAAGCGGGCCACTTCCTCTCTTAGTTGCCTGCAATCTTCCGTTTTGTGACCATGGGTGCCATGATATTCGCACATTTGATTGGGATTCCTTTGGGCAGGATCGGTTTGCATGGGTCGAGGCCATCTGGTGTCTGTGATGCGTCCGATGGCCGATACGATGGTGGATGTACCAATGTTGAAGTTATACTCTGATAGTCGAGGGATTTCTATAGGATCTGTATATTTATCAAAGTCGCTCTTGCTCATAAGTCCCCAAGAATTTTGCCCTCGATCAATCCTTCGGTTGTTTCGAGCCGTGTCATGTGCTGAACCGTTGTTCATCCGATCTGTGTCATACGGTTGGTATCGATCTCTGTTTGACCTTCGTTCTCTGTTGGTTTCCCTTTGATTTTTAGTGGTTGTGTGGTTCTGACATACGGGCCCATACGGAGCTCCCAATTGATCATCTTCGACCCTGATTTTTGATTGGTACCGGTTGTGTACATCTGCCCAAGTTATTGCTAGGTACTCGATCAAATTTTATTTCAGCCGACGTGACGCTGTCGAGCTTAGCCCGTTCAGTCCTTGGGTGAAAGCTTGTACGGCCCAATCGTCTGTGACCGGTGGCAAGTCCATACGCTCTATTTGAAATCGGGATACGAATTCCCTCAGCATCTCGTTACCCTTTTGCTTTACTTTGAAGAGGTCTGATTTCCTTGTTGCTACCTTTATGGCACCAGCATGTGCTTTTACGAACGAGTCTGCTAACATGGCGAAAGAATCAATGGAATTCGGTGGTAAGTTTTGATACCAGATCATCGCTCCTTTTGCGAAGGTCTCTCCGAACGTTTTCAACAACACGGATTCGATTCATCATCCTCCAAATCGTTGCCTTTGATGGCGCATGTGTAGAGGTGACATGTTCGTTAGGATCGGTCGTACCATTATATTTGGGAATTTCGGGCATACAAAATTTTTGGGGATTGATTTTGGGGCCGCGCTCGAGGGAAAAGGCTTTTGTATGAATTTTTTCGAATCGAGCCCTTTTATCATTGGCGGAGCCCCCGAAATTTGATCGACCCTAGCGTTATACGTTTCCACTTTATTGTCGTTGGCTTAGACTCGCTTTGTGAGTTCCTCGAGCAATTTAGCAATTTCAGGAGCAGTCCCCGATTCCTGCTCGTTTGATTTCACTACGGCGAGTTCCGTTCTGGGGGTGACTTCTCAAAGAAGCGGATTGGAGTTCGGCCCGCTTTGCGTATGAGTTCGGCTCTGCAACTGAGCCATCGCTACTTGTTGGGCTTGCAACATTTTGAAAATCATACGCAAGCTAACCCCGATTTCCCCCGTGCTGTAGGTGTCTCGGGCTATGGATCGAGCACCGCCCTGAATGCTCCTCTCCGGTTCAGAACGCTGATTCGCTTCTAGAGCTATTTGTGAATTGATATCCAGTGGTACTTCGGCTCGAATTTCGGGCTCTTCGATTCGAGCCTCGTTGCCGTTGTCAGGTAGCCTTCCGGCCCCGGGCACCAAGTTGTTGGTTTCATCTTGAAGGCCGGGTTCGAGGCCGATAGGTAGAGCCATGGGTGATTCGAAGTTGTAAGATGGAGTGTACTGTAGATTTATATCAAACAATCACCGTTACCCTTAGCCCCACGGTGGGCGCCAAACTGTTTACTCGAAAAATCGGATAACGTTAGATTTAGATATGGTTCTAAGGGTATGCAAATTTCTTTGATACAAAATAACGATACAGGTATTTTTTGCTATGAAATGGGAAATGATGGACGGGAAGACTGAAAAATATTAGAAGAACAAGCACAATGAAATTTTAATGTCTCCATCCCTATTGCAGTCTATCTTCCTTTTTATAGTAGAGGGTCACTACTTTATTTGTAACAACATAAAATAATACATATAGTGGAGAACCCATAATGGTTTGTCTCTCCCTTGATTCTCTCCCTTGGTGCGGTTGTAACGGCTCTTGTCTGCGAGCTTGGCACTGACTCGAGCTTGGTGCTAGATCGAATCCCCAGTCTTAGTTCGAGATCGGTTCTGCCTTGGAGCATCGATATTCGGGGCTTGTGTCGGTCGTCGTTACCCCGTAATCCGATTCGGACGCGGGCTCGATAATAATATCGAGTTTTGCGATTGATTGGTCTTATAGCTCGAAACTCGACGTCTCTACTTCGGAATTCGTCCAAGCTCGCCATGCGGATACCCTTCGATTGAAACGTCATTGTCTCGACCGGTCTTTATGACTGAGAATCGATTTTGACCGTACATATCTATGTAATAATATATATTTACTTACCGAGAAGATTACTTTAACTATTTGAAGTAGTGGAAAAATTGATCATTTGAGATTTTCAATTTGGTGAGGAGTACGTGAAATTGACAAAAAAATATTGAAAAGTTAAATAAATATGGGATTGGGGTTTTTTACTTTTTTATTTATTTTTGTTGGGGTTGTGGGGGGGGGGGGGGGTGTTCACGTTCCTTCTTAGGTTGTACGGAGAGTGGACTAAATTTACGTATAGTGTGACATGAATTACTCGGCAAAGACTGTTGACTAAATAGCAAGACTGTTGACTAAATAGCATGGGGCGAAGACGGTAACAATTTACTTGTAATGGTGTTTACAATAAACAATACTAACATATTTGAATAAATAAATAAAGATAAAATTTATATTAATTCATTATGACTTAGTGATAGCCATATTTGTCAAGGTATATATCATATATTGTTAAGTTCGGGTAAAAAATCCGTACGAATAAATTTTTATCGGACAAAATTATGATTTAGTGATAGTCGTAATTGTCAAGACATATATTATATATTTATTTAGTTCAGGTACGAAGCCAGTATGAATAAATTTTTATCGGACAATAACTTGATTATGTGCTATACAAATTTTCTTTTTACTTATTTATATATTTATATATTCAAAACTCATTCAAATTCATACTATGTAGACCCATCTGAGAAGGTAATACACTTTTAACCAAGAAGTTCTTCGTGTTTTATCTAAACTAGAGATATGGCAACAACGTTCCCAAGATGGGTTAGAGAGATTCTCCCACTTCTCTCTAGGAAAGACTAAACTAGAACGCTCTATTTACCTCTTCACACACCCTCACAAACTCTCATCTTTACATCATGAGCAATTTCATGAACATCGATACAATGAACCAAACTCAACCAGAACAACACACTATCTCGTTTATGAGCACGCTATTTTTAGGCAATTAAAATTTTATTAAATTTAAATCCATAAGAATTTCGAATTTAATCTCAAATTAAATATATTTTGTCCCAAATAAATATTATGGGCTAATATATATTGACTTATTTAAATCAAATTAAATTGATTTAAATAAAGGTCCAATATTATTGGGCTATCCCATTTAATTGGGCTAAAGTGATAAGCCTACTTCATTAAGCCTAAGATGTCATCTTCCTAGAAGCCCAGTTTGGTGTCACGTGTCATATGACGTGGCACGCCAAGTCAAGCGGAAGAGCCAATAGGATCATGCAGAGGCAGATATAGTGTACTGACTACGGGTTCAACTGAATCCATAACTTTCGACGCGGAGTAAAAATTTATATGTAAAATTCATTAAAATTGTAAAAATAGTAGATATGAACCCATAATTTTAAAAATATAATGGGTTCAATGTTAAAAACCTTAAAATTGAACCCATAAGATTTAAATCATGGATCCACCTCCGGGATCATGCCATGTGTCAAAATGACAAGGCATGCCAAGTCACATTAAAAGGCTAATGAAATCGTGCCACGTGTGCAAGTGACATGTTCTGGCCAATCAAATGCGGCCTTGTCAGACTTCAATTTGATTGGTCGGAAAGAGTTGTTCTTATCATAACTTTTTCCTCCGAGAACTATAAATAGGGGTCTTCATAACCCAGAAAGGACACCAGAAGTTATAACAAGAAGCAAGAGAGAGCTCGTGGATCAAACACCGTAAATTTCTCTACAAGTTTCAAGCTTCAAGCAATCAATTTCAAGCTCAAGAACGAAGAACAAATCAAGATTCAAGGAGTACGAGTTTAAATCTAGTTGAATTCAAGATCATCGTTCATGGCAACAACTACATATTCAAGATCAAGCTCAAAGGCCCTTGGATTTATTTACTATTGGAAAGAAGAATCAGAGGATTTGTAGAGATTGTACACTCATATTATTTGAAATCAAATACTACGATTGTTGCAATATTTTCGGTCTTGATTTTATTTTCTTGATGCAAATTTATTGTCTACAAATTCTGGCACGCCCAGTGGGACAATATCTACCTCTCATCTCAACTTTTCAATTATCAAAGTTTAAGAATATCGAAATGGCTTCAAAGAAAATCAACCTCAGATCAACTTCCATCAAGGATGTTAATTCCAGATTTTATGCTGATGTAGAAAGCATCCTCGATGTTACCTTTGGAAGCTTTGGACCAGTTACAAGGAGAAAAGTAAGCTCTTTAGGAAAACAAGCACTCCAAGTGTCGTCCGCATCAACCCTATTTTCGGATCTTCATCCTCAAAAGGATCAAGATCTTCCACAAATGCCCCCGAAGGAGGAAGCAATGTTGCTAAAAAAATCAAAAAAACTCTTGCTCCGTTTGACCTCTCCGGATCCAAGAACTCTGCTGTGAAGGAAGATGATGATGCTTCAAGTGATGGATCATCCCCACTTACACCGCATAGCGTGAGCCATTCAAGAATTAATTTTTGTGACAATCCATGCTACTTCCCATCATCTACAACAATCATGCAAGCCATGGTGACAAACACTTCATCTATGGAAGAGCAATTGGCAAACTTGACGGAAGCAATCGTTGGCTTGACCAAGTGCATGCAAAATCAAGATGCTAGAATTGACAAGCTAACAGACAGGGTGGGAATCTTGATGGAAGAAGAATACACCCATGCACCTTGCAAACTCCTAGAAGTTCAAGAGATTGATCCTCCCCCACGATAAGTTGCATCCACTAAGGAAATTCCAGTCTCTTCGGAAGGGATGATTCGAATCAATCAACTAAAGAAGTTCGTTGAAGGGATAATAAAAAACAAATATGAAGGTTCTTCTAAGTCCTCTTTTACCTACGCATAGTCGTACACTTCAAGAATCGATATATTAAAGATGTCTGCTGGCTATCAACCTCCAAAATTTCAACAGTTTGATAGCAAAGGCAATCCAAAACAACATGTGGCGCACTTTGTTGAGATGTGCAACAATGACGGGACTTATGGAGATTACCTCGTCAAGCAATTTGTCCGCTCATTAAAAGGAAATGCTTTTGACTGGTACACAGACCTCGAGGCTGGATCTATTGATAGCTGGGATCAACTAGAGCAAGAGTTCCTTAATCACTTTTATAGTACGCGACATACTGTGAGTATGATAGAACTTACAAATACTCATCAACGAAAGGGTGAACCCGTTATCTACTTTATCAATCGTTGGAGGAATGCAAGCCTCAACTGCAAAGAGAGGCTTAGTGAAGCTTATGGCATAGCGATGTGCATCCAAGGCATGCATTGGAGATTGCTCTACATCTTGCAAGGTATCAAGCCTAGAACATTTGAAGAACTTGCGACTCGTGCCCATGACATAGAGTTAAGCATGGCCTCCGCTAGAAATGAAAGGCTGCCTATCTATGAGTGATCTCTTCCAATTTCACACCTTAATTCAAGGTTATGAAATGGTCTATGCAATAATAGTACCCAACAAGAGTCGGGGTCGAATTCCTCAGGGAGCTATATATGGGAGTTAGTAGTATATAGTGTAGTGTATGAATTTGACTATCTAAATTTACACTTCCACAAAATTGGGTTGTTTTTAAGTCTAATTTAAATCTAAGATTGTACGTTGAGAAATAAAACTACGAGAATGTTTTTGTTATTTTTCAAGTTTTGTAAAAGCCTAGAGCTATGACCATCACCTGGGTGTTTGCCTGATGGGATATAAACCTTAATGCTTGTTTTATTGATCGGGGTGTATTATAGCTATCAACACTCAATTACCCACTCAATACCTCTCGGTCAGAGAGTGATTTTGCCCGATTTGTCTTTCTCAAGTCCAAATGAGTATTGAACAAAATGGTTGATAAAAGCTCAAGTCAGGTTATTACTATCTCTAGGTTGAACCCTTTAATTGGGATTATCAATCTCTCGATTGACCCAATTTCTTGTTAGCCAATTTTTCCTAGACTAAGTCTCTCTTTCTCAAGTAGAGACTAAGTCAATTAGGCATGAACTAATGTTTGCAACTATTAATTCTACAAGTTAAAGCATAAACAAGGCTAAATAATAAACACCCAACCATAAACAAGCATTAAATTAAATACCCATTAAGTTTACACAGTAGGGTTGGTTCACAACCCTAGTAAATATCTAGCTACTCATGCTTGCAATTGAAGAAATAGAAGAAGAAATGATAAGTAAACTCATATTGCACGATTAAAATGATACAATCTATGTTACAATAGCTCAAAATATGAAAAACTACTAAAATGAGTAAAAGGAAACGGCTAATGTAGCAGCTGATGTCAAAAGTTAACCTAAAATTGTGAAACTCGTCTATTTATACAGTCTAGAAATTTCAGACAAAAATGCTCTTCGGGACGTTCTACGACCGCATAATTCCATGTGCGGTCTGCACTTTTCTTCAGCTTGTCAGGACTTGAAGTCTGTGGCCACATAATTCTGATCTGCGGCCACATAATTCTGATCTGCGGCCACATGGCGCTCTTTCTGCGGTCCACACTTATACATGTGCGGCCACACTTGATCTTTGTCTGTCCGCGCTTTTACTTTTGCGGCCACACAATTCTTGTGCGGTCCTCACTTTTGAGGGACTTGGAAAGCACATTCTCTGAACTTTGCTCCTGGCCCATCTTTTGCGGCCGCACAATTCATGTGCGTACCGCACTTTGCACCAAACTCTGCTGACTTTTCCTTCATAATTTGTGGCCACATATGATATTCTGCGGTCCGCACTTCTGAGATTCTGTGCCTTTTATGTCCTTGAGTTCATATTGCTCCTTCTTGAGTTGGATTTCATCTCGGGAGTTTATCTTCCAATATTCCTGCAATTAAGCACATTTCATCAGTTTTCGGGAACATAATTAAACGCTTTTGGACTAAGTAATCAAAATCTCCACTTATCAATAAGCCTCGCAAAGGGGACGACAAGCAAAAAGTTAGGAAATGGAGAAAGTTTGCGCCCGCGTCTGAAAACAAAAAAGCTATGAATTTCAAAACATCACATGTGAAGTTCATAATGAAGGTGAATAAGAAGCAGAGTACGATCCACTTCTTTTCAAGATAAACCAAGTGGGAAGTTGACTCTAAAATAAATGCAAAAGAAGGAGTACCCTTTTCTGGATTCTGATGTGCCAGCAATATTTGAAGAACTTCTCGAATTAAATCTCATTGAGCTTCCGGAGATGAAGCGGCCAAATGAAGCTGGTAAAACGAACGACCCAAATTATTGCAAATACCATCGACTTGCGAGCCACCCTCTCGAAAGTGCTTTGTCTTCAAGGATAAAGTTATGGACTTGGCTTGTGAAAAGAAGATCGTGCTTAAAGATGAGAAAGCAAGCGCAAACCAAGTTTATATCACCTTTGGCTCATTTAGTTAGGATAAATTATGTGGTTTTAAAGAAAGTAAACCTGAAGAATTACTGGAGAACAACAAAGTTGAAGTCGATCAACCTAGTGATAATGAAGGTTGGACATTGGTGACTCGTCGTAGGCGCCATAGAAGGAGCCCACGAAAAGAATCAATAGAACAACCAACAAGAAAAATGATGGTAAAAAGACCAAGAAAACAGAATCTAGTTAGTCGTTTGAAGAAAGCAAAAGTGGAGTCCTCAAAAGCCATGACATCCAGTGACCTTGGAAGATTTCTTGCCATGTTGGTTCCGTGTGAAGATTTTCCATGATGGTATTGGGGCCTCTTGTTACAATGCTGATAAAGGGGAAGAAAAGAGTGATGACCTACCGTTGGCACCATCTTCAGAAAATCGCATCGAGTCTATTCCTTAAGAAGTTAACGCGTGCGAGGAAAAATTTACGTTCACAAATAACGATCTTCTACTAGGTGACACTCTTCATAACCGCACGTTGTACCTGGTTGGTTATATGCGTGATAAAAGGGTAAATCGAATTTTAGCTGATAGAGGATCCTCAGTGAACATCTTGCCAATTCGCACTGTGAAAGAACTTGGTATTCCTAAAAGTCGTGTGATGATCCAAGGATTCCACCAAGGGGGGCAAAGAGCCATAGGTGCAATTAGGTAAGGAATCACCATTGAAGATATGCAATCAAGTGCATGGCTGCATGTGATTGATGTAAAGACTTCATACAACGTCTTACTTGGAAGGCCTTGGATACATTAGAATAAAGTGGTTCCATCTACCTACCATCAATGTTTGAAATACTATGAGGTTAAAGTCGAGAAGAAGTTAGTTTCTGATGACGAGCCATTCACTGAGGTTGAGTCAAACTTCGCCGATGCAAAGTTCTACTTGAAGAACCGCATTGTGAAAGAGCTAAATGTTGATGATGTCATGAATAAAAAGAATGATGAGTCCACGACTAAGAGAGCTGAGGTGGTTGCCGATAAAACTAAAACTATTTCTGAGGAGGTACAACCTAACCCAAATAATTCTCATAAAGGGAACATTGTATCTCACGGTAAGAAAGTAACTTTTGCACTCCAATATATCCCTAGAAAGATGAAAGTGAATCATCTAATCTCCAAAAACACATGCTAAAGGGGTTAACTCTTCAGATCAAATGGATTGAGGCGATAAAGTCATCCTCGAAACTACTTAGAAAGTCTTTGTCTCAGAATTCACCATAAGATATAGCACTTCCTACGAAGAGTACAGATGAAGGTTTTGATACCAATGCTTACAAGTTATTTGTAAAGGCTGGATACAATCCCAATGAGCCGTCAAAATTAGGGAAGCTCCCGTCAGAAGTTGTTACAAGCTAACCACGTGAAGGTATGGGATACAAGAAACCATCACCAGTTCACATCTCCATAAGAAGGGCAAGCAATAATTATATCACTATAGAAGATGAATCTGCCAGTTTTAACAGACCTTCAGTATTTAATATACTTGGAACACCAACTATGAGGACTTCTGTATTTGAGAGATTGGGTCCATTAAAGAAGAGGAACAAGTTCCAGAGAGATTATCAAAATACAAGAACACCCGCTTCGCCCAAAATTTCGAAGATCTCTAAGGATTTCCAACGTCTGGTTCCTTCTAGAATCAGGCGACAAACAAAAGTCATGGTTTCGTGTGATGAGGCACTAAAGATGAAGCCATACAATGTGGTATACACTAAAGAACATTATGAAAACGAAGAAAGTGTGGGTTCTTCGTATCATATTACTACACAAGGCGAGCACGGTATATCATCTCTAATGGAGGATGACATAAAATTGGAGGATGTTTCACCATGTTATCACATATCCTTCAACAATAGGGACCCTCAAGAAGATGAAAACACAAAGGATGCTCCGCCTAAATTTGAAGAAGAGGGAAATGCAACAGTTGACGCTTTGAAAGAAATAAACCTTGGCACCGACGAAGAACCGGGGTCCACTTATGTAAGTGCTTTACTAGCAGTCGACGAAGAAAGCACTTATATTGAGTTAATCAAGGAGTATATGGATTTCTTTGCTTGGAGTTATAAATAGATGCCTGGCTTGGACCCTAAAGTAGCGGTTCATCACCTTGCAATCAAGAATGGCGCTCGTCCTGTTAAGCAAGCTCAAAGGCGCTTTAGGCCAGACTTGGTTCCCTTGATTGAAAGTGAAGTTAACAAACTCATTGAAGTTGGCTTTATTAGTGAAGTTAAATACCCAGCATGGGTCTCAAGTATTGTCCCTGTAAGGAAGAAGAATGGCCAGATTCGGGTGTGCGTTGACTTCAGGGATCTCAACAATGAGTGTCCCAAAGATGAATTCTCGCTTCCTATTCCAGAGCTGATGATCGATGCTACTATTGGTTATGAGGCAATGTCATTCATAGACAATTCGTCGGGCTATAACCAAATTCGCATGTCACCAAAATATAAAGAGCTTACTGCATTCTGTACCCCAAAGAGTATTTATTGTTATAAGGTAATTCCTTTTGGCTTGAAGAACGATGGTGCTACTTACCAAAGAGCTATGCAGAATATCTTTGATGACCTTTTCTACAAGAATGTCGAATGCTATGTTGACAACTTGGTGGTAAAATCAAGAAAGAAGAGCGACCACTTGAAAGACATGAGAATGGTGTTTGAGTTGCTCCAGAGGTACCAACTTAGGATGAATCCATTGAAATCTGCCTTTGGAGTTACTTCTGGAAAGTTCCTTGGTTTCATTGTCCGGCATCGAGGGATCGAAATTGATCAAGCCAAAGTAGATGCAATTTTGAAAATGTTTGAGCCTCGAGATATTCATGAATTAAAAAGTCTGCAAGGAAAGCTAGCATACCTTAGGAGATTCATCTCAAACCAAGCTGGGAGGTGCCAACCATTCAGTCACCTCATGGAGAAAGGCATTCCTTTCAAGTAGGACCAAGCTTGTAGCAATGCCTTTGAAGGTATCAAAACTTAGTTGATGAAGCCTCCAGTTTTGGCAGCCCCTATACTTGGAAAGCCATTGATACTATATATTTCAGCACAAGAAAGGTTTTTCAGAGCGTTGTTGACCCAAGAAAATAGTGAAGGGAAAGAAAACTCTCTTTGTTACTTGAGCAGGATGATGGCACCAAATGAGCTGAATTATTCGCCAATTGAAAAGTTATGTTTGGTGCTAGTCTTCTCAATCCAAAAGTTGAAGCACTAATTTCAAGCTCATGTCGTTCGTTTGGTTTTTAGAGCAAATCCCATCAAGTTCGTGATATCAAAACCTGTCCTTAGTGATCTACTAACAAGGTGGTACCTCCAGTTTCAACATTTTGAAATTGTGTACATCCCTCAAAAGGCTATAAAAGGACAAGCATTACTGGACTTATTGGCATATCACCCTATGCCTGGTGATTGGGAGCTAACTGGAAAACTACCTAATGAGGATGCAATGGTCATTGAAGTTCAACCACCATGGAAGATGTACTTTGATGTGGTGCTACACATCACGGAGGAGCTGGTGCTGGTGTAGTATTTGTCACTTCTCAAGGTAAAGCTATGCCCTACTCTTTTACGTTGACGCAAATCTGCTCTAACAACGTTGCTAAGTATCAAGCACTAATACTTGGGCTTGAAATGGCTGTCCAAATAAAGCGGTTGTAATCGCAAGTCTTTGGTGACTCTCAGTTGGTGATCAACCAGCTTTTAGGTAGTTACAAGGTCAAGAAACCTGAACTACGCCCATATTATGATTATGCTAAAAACTTAATGGGGTGGGTCGGTGACATGACTATTCAACATGTGCCAAGGAAAGAAAATAAGAAGGTTGATGCTTTAGATGCCCTAGCTTCATCGTTAACCCTACCTGATCAAACGGAAGTTACTGTCTGCCAAAAATGGGTAGTACCGCCACCAAATAAGGCTGAAGGTGAAGAAAATGAACTCAAGCATCTTGTTGTTGTTTCTGAAGCACTGAAATCCGTCATCATGCACCTCGCTTCCTTTACTACAAAGATACTCTATACAGAAGGTCATTCGAGGGAGTACTCTTGCGATGCTTAGGGGAAGAAGAAGCACTCCAAGCTCTGAAAGAGGCACATTCTGGGGTATGTGGGTCACACCAGTCTGGACCAAAGCTCCACTTCCATATAAAAAAAGATAGGATATTATTGGCCAACGATGGTAAGAGATTGTTTGGACTATGCTCGAAGATGCAAGGCTTATGAATTCCATGCGAATTTTATTCATCAACCTCCTAAAGTGTTGCACCCGACCGTTGTATCCTGGCCGTTTGACGCTTGGGGATTAGATGTTGTTGGACCACTGCTAAAGTTCTCTGGTGGGCACCTATACATCTTGGCTATAACTAAGTACTTCTCAAAATGGGCTGAAGTTGTTGCTCTTAAGGAAGTAAAGAAGAAAGTTGCAAGTTTCATCCGAGTAAACAATATCTATCGCTTTGGCATTCCTCATTACATAATAACGGATAATGGCAAGCCGTTCGACAGTAGGATGATGAATAAGATTTGTGAACTCTTTGGCTTCAAGAAACGTAACTCTTTTATGTACAATGCTGCCGCCAATGGTCTAGCCGAGGCACTCAATAAGACTTTATGCAACTTGTTAAAAGAAAGTCGTCTCCAAATCCAAATGGGATTGGCATGACCATATGGAAGAAGCTCAGTGGGCATATAGGACAACTCACCACACGCCAACACAAGTGACCCCTTATGCACTCATTTATGGAGTCGAAGTCGTCTTGTCACTCGAGCGTCAAATATCTTCATTACGATTAGCTATTCAAGAAGGGATCATGAATGAAGAAAATGCTCGACTTTGATTAGCAGAGTTGGAGGCTCTTGATGAGAGGTTGGAAGCTCAACAGAGTCTTGAATGTTATCAAGCTCGATTGTCTTGTGCCTTCGATAAAAGAGTTTGCCCAAGATCCTTTTAAGTAGGATATCAAGTCCTTTCCATAAGAAGACCTATTATTACTTCCCATAAGCCTGTATGGAAGTTCACTTTAAAATGGGATGGGCCATATGTCGTGCAAGAAGCTTATTCAAGTGGGGCTTACAAGCTGGTTGATGCAAATGGCATGAGAATTGGCCCTATCAATGGCAAGTTTTTGAAGAAGTATTATACTTGAAGTTGCAACGCTCCTTGATGTACGAGCCTAAACTGCATGTTCCTACACTCCTGACCCGCATGAGTCTAAACTTTGTACGGCCCAAAAACAAATGTCTGCTAGGTTAAAAATCTCGAAAAAGGCAGCCTAGGCAAAAGTTAGGACATAAAAAAAAAAATCACCCAATATGAACTGCGGTATGACTTGATCCTCTTCATGGTGCAGCTTAGAGTTTCATTCTGAGTTCAGTCGCATAAGTTCAAAAGATACATAATCCCTCAATCATTGTCCAAAGTACGATGGAATATAATCCATTCAACTAACACTTGAAAATCGAGCTGAGATAACATTATTTTGTTAAACTTTGGATCCCATTTGATTTAAAGGGGGCAAGCCGCTATGTTAAATTGGTGTCTTCAATAAAATAATTATTATCTTTTTAGGAGGCTACCAAGTATTTGCATTAAAGTCGGGGATTCGATATGACTTCATGTTCGCCAAACCTTCAAGTTTTCTTTGGTCTCCAAATCCATTCTATGCCTTAGAAAAGGGGGGGTGGGGGGAGAAGAGAGGCGTCAGAAGGTAACACAAGTATATGAAGGAAGATTACCTGGAACAATATTTCAAATTCAGTGAGACTTGAACCCACGATATTTGGTGAGAATGAAGCTCTTGAATTTCAATCTCTAGCAATTAAAAAGGTCTTGCGATCTCGAGGCTTCCACACCAAGATACAAACTTTTTCGTGAAGTAGCGCTAATTTGGAACTGTCGGCATATCAGAAACCAAAGTCAAGTTTGAACTATCATCTGAAACTATCCTTAAGGCATTAAATTTTACATTTTGGATATTTTTTATTTTGAAATCTAGTTTACAAGAAATCAAACGGTTCATAATTTCGACATCCCTACAGCAAGATACAAAACCTTTGGTGAAGTTGCGCAAATCTGAAATCATCAGTATATCAGAATTTAATATTGACTTCAAAATATTATCTGAAACTATCCTTAAGGCATTAAATTTTGAATTTTGGATATGTTATATATTTTGAAGTTCAATGTCCAATAAATCAAACGGTTCATGATTTTGACGTTCCTACGTCATGATACAAAAGTTTTGGGAAAGTCGCGCAAATCTAAAATCGGCGCCATGTCAGAATTTAATATTGAATTTGAACTATTATCTGAAACTATTCTTAAGGCATTAAATTTTGAATTTTGTATATTTTATAGATTTGTAAGTTAGATTTCCAAAAAATCAAAGGGTACATGATTTTGACTTTTCTACACCAAAATATGAATTTTTTTGGTGAGACTGCGCAAATCTGAAATTTTCATCGTGGTGGAATCTAAAGTTGGTTTCAAAATATTATCTAGGGCGATTCTGAAGGTGTATGATTCTAAGTTTTGGATATGTTTTAGATATTGAAGTCTAATTTTTGAGAAATTAAGTGGTTCATTATTTGGACTCTCCCACGACAAGATGTGAATCTTTTGTTACAAGCGCGTAAAGCTGAAAATTATGCGACTAAGATAAAAGTCGGACAATGTAAAGCAAAAGAGAAGAAATCTTATTTAAGATGAAATAAATATCCACTAGGCCAATCTAACATAAAGATAAAAAGGGGAGATAATGCTAATAGCCTAATCTAAATAGAACTTGTAGTTGATGAATTCTTGACAGCTAGTCTCCAGGTTCTTCTTCTTCTCCTCTAGATTGGCCGAATCATCAACAGTCAGCAAATTTACGTTGTCATACGAAGAGACCTCAGTCTCGGTAGCTGAAACTTTTGCTTGAATCTCTTCAACCTCATTTTGAGTCGCTTCTATAATACCTTCGAGATTCTCCCTCTCTTGTTGTAATATCTGCAACCTCTGTACAACTCTCTTCAGTTTCTTTTCACTAAAGGAATCTTTCTTGACTTTCTCACTTGCTTCAAGTTTGAACGATTCGAGACGCTCCTTAGCTTTGAAAATCAGCCCTAGCTTCTTATCTTCACTCGTCTTATCATCCATATAAGATCGCTCTTGGTCATATGACGCGGCAAGCTAAAAAAGAGAATCCAGTAAACTCTTTAATGGAGAAAGATCTAAATAATTCGTCTTCTTCTTATCCTCGAAAATCTCAATGATTTGCTTCCTATAAGATGAGAGCAATTTTGCACGGGTTTTGGAGAGTCTATTGCAAATATCTTCCCAAAGTACCAAGATGAATTCCTTTTTGCGATTAAAAATAATGCTCTTTCCTTCAAAAATAGATACTGTTGCATTTGTCATTGGTGGAATGCGAGTTATCCCATTTGGAGTTTATCTTTTTTGGGCTTTTTCATGAGGAAGAGATGATGCCTTTGAAGATGACTTCACTTTAGACGTAGGCCCTCCAATAGATTCATTACTCACTTGCGGCTTTCCATATGGGGATACCATCGGATGCCCAATGGCATTTAACTACATAAGGAAAAGGCAAAGAAAGAAAGAATTTTTTTAGTGAAGTTATTCGTTCAAGAGAAGAAAAAAAAGAAGGGAAAAGGTGAGGTAATTGTATTTTACCTCTTTGTTACAATCTGTATGCGTTCTTGAGGGACTATCAATACCTGAAACCTCTATGATCTCTACTAGGTTAGGCCATTTCCTTTTTCAATTTTGATCTTCATTGGTACTCTGGCTTGTATCTTGAGGAACTTGCGTGCTAAATGGAAGAACTGGAGGGTGTTTCTCTATATCTGTTGAATTGCACACCACCTCTTTCAAAGATGCCTTGAGGATTTAAGCTTCCTTTTCTTATGTTGTGCAACTATTTTTGGGATTGGAGTATGTGGTTCTTTAACTTTTCAGAGCGTCTTTCCAACACCTTGATCTTCATCTCCTAAAGGACTAGTAAATTTTAGCCCAACATTGTCTACTAGAGCTTGTAAATTATCCTCGAGAAACTTTCCATGCACTTTCTCCCACCAAGACATATAATTGGTGGAGAAAAGATTCTCCACAGGATCTCCCGTTGGGGGAAAAGTCACACGTGTCATAGACCGATACAGTGTGCAAATCCTCCAAAATCTGAGTCCTTCATCTAGAGAAGCGCTACGGATATCATTCTCCAAAAATCCAGGGACGTTCTGGTAAAACCCAAATTGACGAACAAACTGATGCAGGCTATATGGCTCGATGATGAATGAGTTATCATACCTCAAAGGGAGGTAATTAAAACATAAGCTCATGAAGTACTCTTGAGGGGCCTCGTTATCCACATAATAATAAGGACGAGAATTAGTTAATAGTTGGTGTCCAAACTATATCCTCTCCATTGTGGATGCATTTTCTTGCATCCTTCTTGTCAAAGTATCTCGCGGCTCCCTCTCCTGAGTATCCCATCGTCAAAGGGACAGACGGACCCTTAGAAAGTGGATAATGGGTTTTGAGGTAATGTGCAAGCCAGCCGTAAACATAATGGATGAGAAAACAAACTTTGACCTGATCAAGTTGGGAAGAACACGAAATCATATTCAAACCATGATAAATACTCGCCAAAACTGGGACCGCAAGGATAATCTTTTGCCCGCTTGCCATCATGCTTGCCATCTTAAAAGTCTCGGGATGAATGAAGTTCTCTGCCTTATAGGGAAACACAAAAGCACATAGCCAACATGATAAGAAGGCTGCTATATATGTTTCATTTTTCTTGTCGGACCTCACCCTAAGTTTGGAGAATATAGCTTCTTGATCACTCAACCACCTAGTTGTCTCGAGAATAACTCTGTTAGGATTATGTGTCGACCTTAGGCGCACAGATTTCTTTTCCTTTGCCAGTGGGGTAGGTTTATATATTAAAGCTTTCTTATACCAAAATATTTGTCCACTTGCTCAAGGAGAAATTTTGGTTAACACCCGTACCTTCCTTAAGGTGATGGAATTCAGCAAATAAATTCTCGCAAGACCGAGGAATAAATCTCATCTGTTTTTCGTCCAAATCGATGAGTTCTCTTGTCTCAAGTACCACTTCTTCATATGAAAAACCCGCAATAGGCAGACCTCCAAGGATATGTATGTCCCAAAGAGAGATAGATAGTTCCCTGCTGATGTAAGAAGAGTATTCGTCTTGGGGCATCAAGCCTCATAAAATGCTTGCAAAATGTTCGAGTTTCGATCATAAGTGAAAAGTGAAGCATAGACAGCATCATAAATCTTTGTTGTACTCAGGGTTTGTTGGCTTCCACCAAGTACATCGTCAGCCCATTTCCAATATCCTGGAATATCACGACACTCGGCCTCGATTGTTACTGTGTTTCCCCAACGTACTTCTCCTTGAATTATGTGGCGCCCTATGTTTGGAAGGGTGCTATCAATGTTTACGTGGTGATGGATTGGTGCTTGGAGAGACCACATCTTGGAAAATGGATTAGAAATAGACTTGTGCTCCATGGTCCAGTTTTCTACATGAAGCGAGTTTCTCAAAGAATGCCATGAGGCTGCATACCGGCCAGCTTGTGGGGTGTGAACCAAAATCTTGGTTTGTTCTATGCCATCTTCAGTCTCGATTACGAGATATCTAAGTTTGGAAGAAGGTGAGGTATAGTCTCTGAAATTTACCATCTCTTCGGGCTGCAAAGGACAAAAAAAAAGTTATCAAATTCCAAATCGAGAATATTAGAATTGGCACAAAGGTCTAAATGAATTAAATGGCCTCCGGCTTTTCGGCGGGGATGAGTATCCATCCCTTCACACCTTGAGAGTAATCTCTCCGATAGTCGAGTCACCTTGAAAGTAATCTCTCCGATAGTCGAGTCACATTGAGAGTAATATCTCCGATAGTCGGGCCACATTGAGAGTAATATCTCAGATAGTCGGGCCCTCTTGAGAGTAATATCTCTAATAGTCGGGCCACCTTGAAAATAATTTTTTCGATAGTCGGGTCGTCTCGAGAGTAATCTATCTAATAGTCGGGTCACCTTAAGAGTAATCTCTCCGATATTCGGGCTATCTTGAGAGTAATCTCGCCAATATTCGGACCACCTTGAGAATAATCAAATATTTGGATGGGGATGAGTACACATTCTCTCACACCTTAAGACACCTTCATACAGGCAACTTATCCTTCTCTCTTTAGCCTACAAAAAAAAAAGGAAAAAACAAAAGAGAAAGAAAAGGACGACAAAAAATACATAAAAGGAAAAATTACCTTCAGATTGCCTCCTGCTCGTGAAAACACGAAGCCAAGATAGTTTATATATGCTACAATTCAGGGCATAATAAAAATATGAGCATGCGGTTTATATAGATCTCCTATGAAGCTGATTGGGAAGTAAGATTTCGATGTGAGAATAGCCGAAATCAGTTACGGAAAAGAATTGGAATTGCTAAGGCGGCAATACAATTGTACGGATCTACTTGGCTAACTCTAATTTTAATATTACTTAGCTTCTTCAAGTTCAAGTAGGAATCAGAAATTTCACAAGGTTCAAGTTAAAGAGCTCACAGTTTCCTAGTCATATGGGAATATATGGGTATGATGATGTCTTCTACGTGGATTTTCATGCAAGTTTGCCATGTGAACAGGAATTAGGATGTTTAGTATATGGTGCTAATGCTAGGTAAAGTTCCAAATCATGTAAAAGATATTGACCTACATGCTTATATTTGTCGTTTCATATATATTGTGAAATGCAAATATATCGCTTGAATAGGTTTCGGGGAATATTCATAACAAAATAAATACTATGTTAATACTTCAAGCCTCGCCTTTTGGAGTTGGATACGTCTAAACTCGTCAAGTCTTGAAGTAGGGGCATTTGTAGGCAATTAAAATTTTATTAAATTTAAATTCATAAAAAATTTAGATTTAATCTCAAATTAAATATATTTTAGCCCAAATAAATATTATGGGATAATATATATTGACTTAATTATTTAAATCTAATTAAATTGATTTAAATAAAGGTCCAATATTATTGGGCTATCCCATTTAATTGGGCTAAAGTGATGAGCCCACTTCATTAAGCCCAAGATGTCATCTTTCTAGAGGCCCAGTTTGGTGCCATGTGTCATATGACATGGCACGCCAAGTCAAGCGGAAGAGCCAATAGGATCATGCCACGTGTCAAAATGACAATGCATGCCAAGTCACATTAAAAGGTCAATGAAATTGCGCCACGTGTGCAAGTGACATGTTCTGACCAATCAAATGTGGCCTTGTCACACTTCAATTTGATTGGTCGGAAAGAGTTTGTTCTTATCATAACTCATCCCTCCCACAACTATAAATAGGGGTATTCATAACTCAGAAAAGACACCAGAAGTTAAACAAGAAGCAAGAAAGAGCTCGTGGATCAAACGCTGCAATTCCTCCACAAGTTTCAAGTACTATTTATCATTTCTCGACTTGCGTGCATAATTTTTCAGAAAATATTTATGCGAAAAATTGATTAAAATGTGAAATAGAGCTTTAGAACTCAACTGAGTTGACTTTGGTCAATATTTTGAGCAAACGGACTCGGATCAGTATTTTGACAGTTTCGGTAGGTCTGTATCGTGATTTTGGACTTGGGCGTATGCCCGTAATTTAATTTGGAGGTCCCTAACTTGAATTATCGTTAGTTGGCGAAAACTAGAAGCCTAAAGGCTTAAAGATTTTAAACTTTGACTACAAATTAATTTTTATTGATATCGGGGTCGGATTCAATTTCTGAAATTTTTTATAGGTCCGTTATATCATTTACGACTTGTCTATCGAATTTGGTGAGAAACGGAGTTGATTTAACGTAATTCGGACGTTTGGTTGTGAAAATAGAAGTTTTAAAGTTTTCTTAAAATTTTCATTTGATTTGGTGTATGATTCGTAATTCTAGGTGTTAAATTGGTATTTTGATCGCGCGAGCGAGTTCATATGATATTTTTGGACTTGTGTGCATGTTTGATTTGGAGCCCCTAGGGCTCTGGTATTTCTAGTTTTGGTTTCCTTAATCGCAATCGCGTGGCTTCATCTGCGATCGAAAAGGCTTGTTGAGCACTGATGAAAATTTGTACTATGCGATCGCATAGTATTGTACGCGATCGCACAGTTGGAAAAGCTAAGGCACCGCGAACGCGTGGGCAAAGCCGCGTTCGCGAAGAAGGAATAAGGCAGAAGCGAAAGCACCAAATTTGTGCTACGCGATCGCGTAAGGCTGAAAAAATGTTCTCTGCGATCGCATGTCCATTTACGCGATCGCGCAGAGTTAATAATCTGGGCAGCCAAAATGTGCTTCGCGATCGCAAAGAATTATCCGCGATCACGAAGAGTAAAATGGACCTCGGCAAAAGTTGTTCTACGTGATCGCGAACGAATTTCCGCAATCGCGATAAGTAAAAATCTGGGCAAACAGAACTTAAGTTCTGAAAATGGGATTTCGACCCATTTTTTATCATTTTCGATTTTGAGCTCGGGTAAGACGATTTTTGGGCGATCTTCACGAAAAAATATTGGGGTAAGTGTTTATTATCCTATATTTATTGTATTTCATGATTCTATACTCGTTTACATCATGAATCCGTGAAATTATGGAAGAAAAATCAGATTTTTATAAAATCTTTCAAAAATAAAAAATGAAGATTCGAAGGTCAATACGATGTCGGAATTTGATAATTTTTATATGGTTGAACTCGTATCGGAACGGGTATTCGGATTTCGTAAATTTTTCAGGGATTCAAAATATGGGTCCCACTGTCAAATATTAAAATAAATTTCAGATTTTAATCCGAAAAATTAGTAAATTCATATGGAATTAATTCCTATGATTCGTTTTGAGTATATCAAATTGTTTATGAATAGATTTGAAGCTTTTGGAGACAAATTCAAAAGGAAAAGTTGTGATCGAGTAATTGATTGAAATTGCAAAGCAAGGTAAGTGTCGTGGTTAACCTTGACTTGAGGGAATAGAACCCTTAAATTATTTGTTATGTGAGATGTATGTGTATGACGTATAGGCAAGGTGACGAGTGTCTATATGTCATCAAATTAATTGTTTGCATAATTACTTGAAAAATTATAAATCGTTTTAAATCATGAATTAATTATTATATTAATTGTTTCACTCATATTCCTTGTCAAATATTAATTCTTGAATTCCTGCAATAATTGTCACATGCTTATTTGACTTATGTGTCTTAATTGTTATTTGACATGTAGCATACTAAATATTAAATTGCTTATTTTCTCCATGATTTTCATAATTAATTGCTAATTGTCATTGTTTGTTCATAAATAAATGATAATTATTGTGTGACTTAATGCTTAATAGTTTCTCATTGAACGTGGTATTTATTAAAGTAATTTCTATTATTTTTATGAGTTATTAAAATATATTGGGGGATCGGGTTACACGCCGCAACAGAAATAAAAATAAATATATTGGGGGATCAGGTTGCACGCCGCAACAGACTTATTTAAAAGTCTATATTGGGGATCAGGTTGTACGCCGCAACAGACTTGTTTAAAGTTTATATTGGAGGAACGGGTTGCACGCCGCAATGAAAACAAGTCGAGGGATTGTGACTGCTGAGTTGATTTCAATCATTAATATTATTTACTGGTCTTACTAATATTCCCGTTATTATTATTGTTGTTGTTACTACTATTGCGTACAGGTTAATGTAAGTGACCCGCCTTAGCCTCGTCACTACTTCGTCGAGGTTAGGCACTTACCAGTACATGGGGTCAGTTGTACTGATACTACACTCTGCACTTCTTGTGCAGATTTCGGAGTTGGTCCCAGCGGCGTACCATAGACTTGCTCGGATTTCAGCTATTCAGAGGAGACTTGAGGTATAACTGCATGGCGTTCGCAATTCTGAAGTCCCCTTCTACTTGTCATAGCTGTGTATTTCTTTCAGACAACTTTATTTTCATTCAGACCTTTATTTGTATTATTCTAGTAGCTCGTGCACTTGTGACACCAGTTCTAGGATGGTATTTAAACATCGCTTATTATTATGGATTAATCACTTTATTTCAGAAATTACTCCGCATTTGAATTCTTGTATTAATTAAATTAAATTGGTTTAAAATGGCTAATATTATTCTAACGTTGGCTTGCCTAGCAAGTGAAATATTAGGCGTTATCACGGTCCCAAAGGTGAAAATTTTGGGTCGTGACAAACAAAAAGCAAGAGAGAACTCGTGGATCAAACGCCGCAAATTTTTCTACAAGTTTCAAGCTTCAAGCAATCAAGTTCAAGTTCAAGAAATCAAGTTCAAGCTCAAGAACGAAAAACAAATCAAGATTTAAGGAGTACGAGTTCAAATCAAAGTTCGTGCTAGTTAAATTCAAGATCATCGTTCGTGGTAACAACTACATATGAGATCATGCTCAAAGGCCCTTGGATTTATTTACTATTGAAAAAAAAGAATGAGAGGATTCGTAGAGATTGTGCACTCATGTTATTTAAAATCAAATATTACAATTGTTGTAATATTTTCGGTCTTGATTTTATTTTCTCGACATAAATTTATTGTCTATACTATTAACCAACACTCAATAACCCTAGCTATCCTTGCAACTCAATAAGTGCCACGTAGATTTATCTCATGAAATTTCATTGGACTCCCTCAATGATAGCTTTATTCCACTTACCAGCACTGACAAATCCAGATTATATTTTTAAGACCCCGTTAAAATTTCCTAATGATTTAAGGTTTTAAAGTGCACCAACTATATTTGGGAATAACATATTTGAGTATTAAAGTAGACCCATGGGATAGGACCACATCATTTTGAAATGAAAATATGTGTTTAAGGTATATTGGAACATACTAAGGAGTTTTGTGAATGGCAAGAATTTGTGTGGAACAAGTTGGATACATAAAGTGCAAAGGATGTCTCAATTCGCACACCATCCTACTTCAAACGCATGCTGCTACCAAACTATACATACTTAGGAGGTGATCTACCTATCAAATTAAATTCCTTTGAGTCTAGTTTCCAACGCATCAAACCGTTTATCATTTGGATATTTTTACATAACGTTATGGCCATTTTACCCAACCTATGCCATAGGCACTACCAGATGCGCGACCGTGCATATTAGAGGGTATTCTGCCTCAGGTGCGCGACCGCACACATAGGAGCCCATTAAATACCCCCAAGGCCAGGTAGAGAGAGAGGTTAAGTCATTTCTTGATCTAAACCCTGATATTGTTAGAGTGAGAGAGTGCCCTAGAGTGGGAAAGTGTTCCTCAACAATTGTTCTTCAATTCTTTCTCAAATCTTGGAAGATTAACAAGGAAAACCCACAAGGTCTTCATCCTAAAGGCAAGATTCTACACCCTAATCCTCAATCTCGAATTTTATCTTGAATTGAGTAATTAGTAAGATAATTTTTGGGCATGGGAGTTTTTCATCTTACATGCATGTGTTATCTAAGGGTGTAAGAAGATTGTTGAGCTAAGAATGGTAGATAATGGGTTTGGAATGATGGAATCCACCATAGGAGGACCATGAAACCTTAATGCACACCTAGTGCTTGATAAAATGCTCAAATTAGCTAGAACCATGATCATCCTCCTAATTTTGGTTCAATTTGTTATATTTCTAAAATAGATTGAAGTTGCTAAGAATTTCGGAACATTTTAGAGTTTAAGGAAGCTCAATTGAGGTATGTTGGCTAAACTCTTCTCTTAGAATTGAATCCCACGGTGTTCGTGTAATTTGTGTAAGTCCCGAATTGATCATTATAAAATTGGCTATTCCGAATATGCTTATGTTGAAAGATATATGTTCAATATGAATTCCAAATTCTTTTATCATGTTATCTTATCATTTGAGGATGTGTTCAAAATATGGGATGTGTGTTGAAAATGTTAAGACTTCAAGTCAAGTTCGAATGAAGGTTGTTATGCCAAATTGTGTGAAAAGTCTCTATGTGCCTAAGATTTTTAGTTACTCCCATGAGTATTTAAAGTCTTGAATTGAAAATCCTTGTTGTTGTTGATGACGATGATGACGTTTGAAAGTGGAAAAAGAATTTGAATTATGAAATACAACCAAGTACCAAAAATGATTTTATAATTGTTGACACTAGTGCCAATAAAATGAAAAGATATGAAAGAAGTATGAAATGAGATGATTGGTATAAAAAGGATGATGTCTCGAATGAGACGGCCTAGCCGATCGGGTTGTGATCGGATGCCATGCCGCACACATGGTGGTGATTATACTGGAAATTATGATTGTGGTTGATGTCTCTAATGAGATGACCTAGCCGATCGGGTCGTGATCGGACTTCATGCTAAAAGTACGGTGGTATTGGTATTGTGAATATTGGTATCGTGAACGGTGGCATATTGATACTAAAGACCTCTCAACTTAAAATATGGAAACTTATTTGAATATTGTCTTGATCCTAACTTGATGTTTGATGTTGTTCGAGGCTTCCACTAATATTATGATTGTACTTGATCATATTATTTATCATTCTATTGAGAGGCTGTTTTGTCATTCATGCTAGTACTATTCCATATGTACTAACGTCCCTTTTACCAGGGGCGCTGCATCTTCAATGGATGCAGGTGATTTCACAGCAGGAGACACTGATCAGTGATAGCGGTACACCCTCTTCCTAGCAGACTTGGTGAGCCCCACTTCTTTTCGGGGTCATGTATCTTTTGTTCCTTGTGTATTGTGTTTGAGGTATAGCCGGGGCCTTGTTGCCGACACTATCATAGTACTCTTCTGTATCTACAAGAGGCTCCGTAGACAAAGTGTGAGTTGTCTATTGGTGTTGGGGAAATCAAACTAGTTATGTTATGTTTGGATTACTTATTCCACTTTAGACCATGAGAATATGTGTAATTTGAGACTTTAAAATAAAGTAACTAATGATAATGAATTGGTAATTATATACATGGTCTCCTTATCGTATAATTAACGAAGATATGTATTTTCTGTATTCATAAGTGATGTGGGTAGAAAGTATCTAACATGCTTGCTTGATCGAGTTCACTCGGTTGAGCGCCGGTCGCGCTCCCCGAGTTCGGGGTATGACAAGCATTGTATCAGAGCCTAAGGTTTTAAAGTGTCCTATGATGTCTCGGAGCCGTGTCTAGTAGAGTCCTTCTTATCGGTGTGTTATCGACCACATCTATAATTAGGATGCTACATGGGCATTTAGGAATAATACCCTTTTTTCATGTTCTCGATTGTGCGATAAAGCTGATTTTAAGATTGTTCCTCCTTTAACTCGTACTTTGCTCTAACTTTTAGTATATGGCACCTAAGAAGAAGGCAAGAACTGTCGAGACTAAGGTAGCCCGTGCCGCTGAGTTTGAGAACCTGAGGCAAGATAGCCTGAGCGTGTGGGAATACCATATGAGATTCACGCACCTATCCAAGTATGTTATTTACATGTTGCCCACTATGGAGGCTAGAGTGTGCCGGTGTGTACAGGGACTTAGTCCCTTGGTAATTAATGAGGTCGCTACAGCTACCTTGAATTCTGATATGAACTATGGTAAGATAGTGGCATTCACTCAAGCCATAGAGGGTAGTAATAAGGCTAGGTCTGCGGGCAACTTTGGTGGTTCTTCTGGTGGCGGCAGGTCAGCATTCAGGGGAAGTCATCAGGACCATCTCAGTCCTTTGCTCAGTCTGCGGCTAGTGCACCGCCATCAGAGCCCAATCAGCAGTAGTGGAGCCGTTTCAGGCCCAGTCACGGCAACAGGGGATCCTACCAGCAGGGTTGGCATGATGGTATATTCTAGCAGCAGCGAAGGCCCCCATGCCCTAGGTGCGGAAAGATGCACTTAGGAATATGCTATATGGACTTACCCATATGCTACGGGTGCAGATTGAGGGGTCACATTTAGAGGGATTGTCGTTCGTCCCACCAGGGTACGGGCAGGGGCATGGCACAGCCAGCCAGTTCTGCAGCTACTACATCTGCAACACCTCCTCCAGCTCGTGGCACTCCAACACCCGCAAGGCGTGGTGCAGGACAGAGTTCGGTAGGATCCGGTCGTTTCAATGCTATGAGGGGTCGCTAGAATTCAGAGGCTTCTCCAGATGTTGTCACAGGTATATTGACTATCCAATTTCATGATGTGTATGCTCTTATTGATCTAGGTTCCACTTTGTCATATGTCACTCCTTATGTTGCTATGGAATTTGGGATAGAACCGGAACAACTTCATGAGCCGTTCTCTATATCTACTCTGGTTGGTGAGTCTATTTTGGCCGCGCAAGTTTATAGGGATTGTGTTGTCACATTGCATGGTCGGGACACCATGGCCGATCTTATTGAATTAGGAATGGTCGATTTTAATGTGATAATGGGGAAGGATTGGCTTTATTCTTGTTTTGCCAAGCTTGACTGCCAAACCAGGACTGTTAGGTTCGAATTTCCAAATGATCAAGTTATTAAGTGGGAGGGTGTTGATGTAGTGCTGAATGGTAGGTTTATTTCTTACCTAAGGCCACGAAAATGATCAACAAGGGGTGTGTTTACCATTTGGTACGGGTTACGGACACCGATGCTGAGGCACCTACACTAGAGTCTGTGCCTGTTGTGAATGAATTTCCAGGAGTCTTTCCGGATGAACTCCATGGGATCCCACCAGACAGGGAGATTGATTTTGGGATTGATGTGATTCCAGACACGCATCCTATATCTATTTCACCCTACAGAATGGCACCGGTAGAATTGAAGGAGCTAAAGGAACAATTGAGAGACTTGTTAGAAAAAGGGTTTCATCCGGCCGAGTGTGTCACCTTGGGGTGAACCGTTTCTCTTTGTAAGGAAGAAGGATGGGACACTAAGAATGTGTATCGACTATCGGCATCTTAACAAGGTCACAATCAAGAATAAGTATCCACTGCCAAGGATAGATGACCTGTTTGACCAATTGCAGGGTTCTAAGTACTTCTCCAAGATCGATTTAAGATCTGGATATCACCAATTGAAGAACAAGGAGTAGGATGTTCTGAAAATAGCTTTTAGAACCCGATATGGGCACTTTGAATTTTTGGTGATGTCTTTTGGGCTAACAAATGCCCCAACAACTTTCATGGATCTTATGAATCGAGACTTCAAGTCTTTTCTTGACTCCTTTATGATAGTGTTAATTGACGATATCCTTGTAGATTCACGCAATCGAGAAGACCATGCCAATCATCTTAGGGTAGTTTTGCAAACCCTATATTAGCACAAGTTATATGCAAAGTTTTCAAAGTGTGAATTTTGCCTTGAATCGGTCACATTCTTGGGTCATGTCGTCTCTAGTGAGGGAACTAAGGTTGATCCTCCGAAAATTGCAGTTGTGAAGAATTGGCCGAGGCCTACAACCCCAACAAAGATTCACAGTTTCTTAGGCTTAGCGGGGTATTACAGAAAGTTTGTGGAAGGGTTCTCAACCCTTGCCTCTCCGTTGACTAAATTGACGCAGAAGGTAATTAAGTTCCAATGGTCAGATGTTTGTGAAAGGAGTTTCCAGGAATTGAAAGCAAGATTGACTACGGCACCGCTGTTGACCTTACCAGAGGGTGCAGAGGGATTTATGGTATATTGTGATGCTTCAAGAATTGGGCTTGGGTGTGTATTAATGTAACGGGGCAAGATGATAGCTTATGCTTCTAGGCAACTCAAGAATCATGAAAAGAACTATTCAACACATGACTTAGAACTTGCGGCGGTGGTATTTGCATTGAAAATTTGGTGTAATTATTTATATGGGGTCCATGCGGGTATATTCACTCACCATAAGAGCCTTCAATATATTTTCAAGTAGAATGAATTGAATCTGAGACAGAGAAGATGGCTTGAGTTACTCAAGGACTACGACATTGATATTCTATATCATCCGGGGAAGGCTAATGATGTGGTAGATGCTCTTAGCCAAAAATCTATGGGTAGTTTAGCATACTTGGAGGCATATCAAAGGCCATTGGACAAGGAAGTTCACCAATTGGTTAGTTTAGGAGTTCGTCTTGAGGACTCTAGTGAAGAAGGGGTAATTATGCAAAATAGGGCTGAATCATCGCTTGTTGTGGAAGTCAAAGAGAAGCAATACAACGATCCATTGTTGGCACAATTGAAAGAGGGGATTCATAAACATAATACTATGGCTTTTTCTCTTAGCTTGGATGATGGTACACTAAGGTACCAAGGGCAGTTATGTGTTCTAAATGTGGACGGTCTCCGGGAAAGAATCATGAACGAGGCTCAAACTTCTAGATATTCCGTGCACCCAGGTTCTACGAAAATGTATCATGATCTTAAGAAAGTCTATTGGTGAAATGATATGAAGATAAATGTAGCGGAATTTGTGGCGATATGTCCAAATTGTCAGCAGGTGAAGGCCGAACACTAAAGGCCCGGTGGGTTGGCACAGAACATAGAAATTCCAATGTGGAAGTGGGAAATGATTAATATGGACTTTGTGGTAGAATTACCTTGCACTCCTCGTAAGTTTGACTCGATTTGGGTGATTGTGGATCGACTCATGAAATCAGCCCATTTTTCGCCGGTTAAGTCTACCGATATGGCAGAACAATATGCTGAGTTATATATCAAAGAAATAGTCAGGTTGTATGGCACTCCAGTCTCCATCATTTTTGATCGGGGAGCACAATTCTTCACTGCTAATTTTTGGAAGAAAGTTTAGCAAGGTTTGGGTAATTAGGTGAATCTTAGTACAGCCTTTCACCCGTAGACTGACGGGCAGGTAGAGCGGACTATTCAGACGCTCGAGGATATGTTGCGCGCTTGTGTTCTAAACTTTAAAGGTAGCTGGTATGATCATTTGCCACTCATAGAATTTGCCTACAATAATAATTATCATGCTAGCATTCAGATGGCACCGTTTGAGGCTTTTATATGGTAGGAGATGTAGATCTCCCATTCAGTTGAAGACTGCTCAGAGTCGTCAGAAGTCCTATTCGGATGTTCGTTGTAGGGATTTGGAGTTCAAAGAATATGATTGGGTATTCTTGAAAGTTCCCCCCATGAAAGGTGTAATGCGATTTGGTAAGAAAGGGAAATTAAGTCTGAGGTATATCGGACCATATATAATCATTCAGAGGATCGGTGAAGTGGCGTACAAGCTTGAGCTACCACCTGAGATGTCATTAGTACACCCGGTATTTCATATATCTATGTTGAAGAAAGTAGTTGGAGACCCGATACTCATTTTTCCGGTTGAGACTATTGAGGTTAGTGAGGAATTGACTTATGCAGAGATTCCAGTTTCTATTATTGATCGGCAAGTCCAAAAGTTGATAAATAAAAAAATTGCCTCCGTGAAAGTGTTATGGAGAAATCAGCAGTTTGAAGAGGCCACCTGGGAGGCCGAGGAAGAAATGAAGAAGAAGTACTACTATTTGTTTGAATAGCTATGTAATCGTTCTATGAAATTGTTCCCTCTGAATTACATATCATTTGTACAGATTATGCTAAGGGTGTTCCTTTCTGGTAATATGTTGTTTATGAAGCCACTATTGGTGTTGTTTTTATGTTATATTGTGTCATCAGATTATGTATATGTTGTTAGGATTGGTTCTTGGGATTCTCTAAGAGGTGGATAGGCCCAGTTACAGGGGAGACTCTGTCTAAATTTCTGGAAATTTGTGGAGTTAGCCAAATTTTGGAGCTTTTGGTGTGTAGATAAAGATTTAAGTCACATTAGGTGTCTGTGGCGGACTCTAACCCTCATTCGAGGACGAATGATCCTAAGTGGGGGAGAATATAAGGCCTCGTTTGTAAGGCCCCGTAAAATGTTTACTAAAAACCCGAATTTCATGATGCCAACATAGGCGTAGAGGTTGAATAGTTCGCTGGGGAGTATAAGGAAAATGTTGGGCAAAAGTAGGCATTTTTGCGGCCCGTTCCGCGACCGCAGAACCACTTTGCGGACCGCAGATTGGCCGCAGAGTGGAGCAGTCTTTTGGGCCATTTTTAATGTCAGTTTTGTGGCCAATTATGCGATCGTATAATCATTTCGCGAGCCGCACTCTTGTCGCATATACCGCTTTGGGATTATTCGAAGAGAGGTTCTACGGTGCACTATACGACCGTAGAACTGTTCTCCGGTGCATTATGCGACCATAGAATAGGTCTGCGGGCCGCATAGTGACCGCAGACATGGTCAGTTCCTTTCCAGTTTTGGCACCCAAATTTCGCAGTCATTTTGCGGACCGCATAATCATTATGCGATCGCAGACCTTGTTCTTGAGCTTCATTTTTGGGTTTTTATAATCCGACCCTACTTCTTTAAATACACGAAAAGGATCATTTTTGAGAAAAAATTTTGATGTTTTAGAGAGAAGGGAGAGTGTCTTAGAGAGAGAGAGAGAGAGAGAGAGAGAGAGAGAGAGAGAGAGAGAGAGAGAGAGAGAGAGAGAGAGAGAGAGAGAGAGAGGAAACCCTAGGCTATTTTTTATCAATCTTTGCTCAAATCTTGGAACATTAACAAGGATAACCCACAAGGTCTTCATCCTAGAGGTAAGATTCTACACCCTAGCCCTCAATTTAGAATTTTGTCTAGAATTGGGTAATTAGCAAGATAATTTTGGGAATGGGAGTTGTCCATCTTAAATGCATGTGTTATCAATGGGTGTAGGAAGATTGTTGAACTAAAAATGGTAAAGAATGGGTTGTGGGATGATGGAATCCTCCATAAAAGGACCTTGAAACCTTAATGCACACCTAGTGTTTGATAAAATGCTCAAATGAGCTGAGACCATGAATATCTTCCTAATAATGGTTCAATTTTGTTATGTCTCAAAATAGATTAAGATTGCTAGAATTTCCGAAACGTTGTAGTAATTTAAGGAAATCTCAAAGCAAGGTATGTTGGCTAAACTTTTTCTCTTAGAATCTAATTCCATAATGTCCCCGTAAGTTTCAAAGTATGGGTTGCGTATTAAAATATTATGGCTTTGAATCGTATTTCAAATGAAAGCTAGTATGCCAAATTGTGTGAGAAAATCTCAATATTCTTAAGACTCTTAATTGCTCATATGTATACCTAAAGTCTTGATTGGAAATGTCTTATTGTTGATAATCTATGAAGATGGTTCGAAATGAAATAATTGAATTGGGGGTATAGTGTGTGGCCAACGTGCCAAGAATTGAAGTTATGATTATGGCTAGTAGTGAAAATAATTTGAGAGAATACGATAAAGAATATGAAATGAGCCTCGACTCAATTGTTTAAAAACGATTTCGAAAATAGAATTTTCTAAAAGCTTTTGTACTCAATTCATGCCCATAAGTGGCTGCTTTAACTAATTCTTTGCTTTAGAAATATATCCAGTGTGATTCGAGTTATTATATACTCATGTGTTAAAATTGTATATTGTCATTTCTGGGAAGGAGTATTGCAAGAATAAATGGTGTATTGATTGCTGATGATTTTGATGTGTGCTTGTATTGCTGGTAGGTATGCCCCATTATTTGGGAAGAAACCTTTTGTGTTGAAAGTTTCCATTACTAATAAATTTGAGTTATATGATTGCTGAAATATTCTATATGTTGATATTTGATGGTGATATTTGAAATTGAAAGAGGTGAAAGTGTGGAATATAAAATATGGCCACCATGCTAGGAATAAAGAATCTTATGAATGGCCAAATGAGCCAAGGAAATATTGTTGTTATGAGTGTCTGGAAATACTAAAAAGAATTTATACAATGTGAAAGATGTTGAGGTGAATACAATTGTATTTATGTTACCTATGTGTGCAAATCAAATCAAAAATATTTTTGGGAGCATCACTAGGAAAACCGAGGAAGGGTGGGTTGTAAGGCCCACACCTGAAACTACACGTGCCGATGTAGGGGTGAATTGTGATTATTCCCCTTATTTGGGATGAAATTGAAATATTGGAGAAAATTGTGATATTATTCCCCTTAACTGGGATGAAATTGGTAACAATTGTGGATTGGAAAAGTCAACCCACACGGCATATGTGGGAAGGCGGCCTAGCTGATCGGGTGGAGATCGGATGCCATGTTGTGCACATGGTGGTACTACTCTTGGTAACAACTTTCTTTTGCATCACTCATCAAACCACATTGTTCGTGGGGAGATGGCCTAGCCGATCGGGTGTGATCGGACTCCGTGCTAACAAAGACGGTGGTATATCGGTGCTAATGATCTCCCAACTAAAATTATATATGAAGTTCATATTTTGAAAATTTAATGTTTTAACTAGACAATTGGATATGGTTGATTGTGACTTGTTGTTTCTATGTGTTGTCTTTTCTTATATGGTCATTCTATTTTGAAAGAGGACTTTTAGCTTTTCATACTAGTACTATTCGACAGTACTAACGTCCTTTTTGCTGGGGGCGTTGCATCTTTAATGGATGCAGGTGGATCCACAGCAGGCGGCATTGATCTGTGATAGCGGTACACTTTCTTCAGCTGACTTGGTGAGCCCCCTTCATTTCGGGGGTCATGTATCTTTTGTTTCTCATGCACTGTGTTTTGAGGTATAGCCGGGACCTTGTTGCCTTTATTTTCCTATTACTCTTCTATTGTACTTAGAGGCTCCGTAGACAGGTTGTGGGTTGTGGTTGATGTTGGGAATTGAACTAGAAATGTTGGTATTTGGAAATCATGTTTTTCATTAATTCTCTAAACTCGTAATATTTAGGAAGTTACGAATGAAGCTACTAAAGGGAATGAAAAAGAAGTTGTTAATAAAATCTTTTCAGTGTTTGATTAATGGAGTATATCTCCTCTTTATTCATAGATGAGTTTGGGTAGAAGAAAATCTAACAGGCTTGCTCGGCCGGGTTTTCTCGGTTGAGCGCTGGTCGCGCTACCCGAGTTTGGGGCATGACACCGTTAAAGTTTCCTAATGATTTAAGGTTTTAAAGTGCGCCAACTTTATTTGGGAATAACGTATTCGAGTATTAAAGGAGAGCTATGGGATATGACCACATCATTTTGAAATAAAAATATGTGTTTAAGGTGTGTTGGAACATACTAAGGAGTTTTGTGAATAGCAAGAATTTGTGTGGAATAAGTTGGATACATTAAGTGGAAAGGATGTCTCAATTCGTACAACATCCTACTTCAAATGCATACTTCTACCAAAATACAAAGACTTAGGAGGTGATCTACCAATCAAATTAAAGCCCTTTGCGTCAGGTTTCCAAAGCATCAAACCGCTTGTCATTTGGAAATTTTTACAAAATGTTATGTCCATTTTACCGGACCTATGCCATATGCACGACCAGATGCATGACCAGATGCACGGCCGCGCATATTAGAGGGTATTCTTCCTCAGGTGTGCGGCCGCGTACGTAAGAACCCATTAAATACCCCCAAGGTCGGGTAGAGAGAGGGGTTAAGTCATTTCTTAAGCTAAAACCTGATACTTTTAGAGTGCGAGAGTGCCCCCAAAGTGGGAAAGTGTTCCTCAACAATTGTTCTTCAATTCTTGCTCAAATCTTGGAAGATTAACAAGGAAACCCCACAAGGTCTTCATCCTAAAGGCAAGATTCTACACCCTAACCCTCAATCTCAAATTTTATCTTGAATTGGGTAATTAGTAAGATAATATTTGAGCATGGGAGTTGTTCATCTTGCATGTATGTGTTATCTAAGGGTGTAAGAAGATTGTTGAGCTAAGAATGGTAGATAATGGGATTGGAATGATGGAATCCACCATAGGAGGACCTTGAAATCTTAATGCACACCTAGTGTTTGATAAAATGCTCAAATAAGCTAGAACCATGATCATCCTCCTAATTTTTGTTCAATTTGTTATATTTCTAAAATAGATTGAATTTTCTAAGAATTTCAGAACATTTTAGAGTTTAAGGAGGCTCAATTGAGGTATGTTGGCTAAACTCTTCTATTAGAATTGAATCCCACGATGTTCCTGTAATTTTTGTAAGTCCCGAATTGATCTTTATAAAATTGGCTATTCCGAATATGCTTGTGTTGAAAGATATATGTTCAATATGAATTCCAAATGCTTTTATCATGTTATCTTATCATTAGAGGATGTGTTCAAAGTATGGGATATGTGTTGAAAATGTTAAGACTTCAAGTCAAGTTTGAATGAAGGTTGTTATGCCAAATTGTGTGAAAAGTCTCTATGTGCCTAAGATTCTTAGTTGCTCCCATGAGTATTTAAAGTCTTGAATTGAAAATCCTTATTGTTGATGATGACGATGATGACTTTTGAAAGTGGAAAAATAATTTGAATTATGAAATACGGCCAAGTGCCAAGAATGATTTTATAATTTTTGCCGCTAGTGCCAATGAAATGAAAAGATCTGAAATAAGTATGAAATGAGATGATTGGTATAAAAAGGATGATGTCTCAAATAAGACGGCCTAGCCGATCGGGTCGTGATCAGACGCTATGCCGCACACATGATGGTGATTGTGCTGGAAATTATGATTATGATTGATGTCTCTAATGAGATGGCCTAGTTGATCGGGTTGTGATCGGACTCCGTGCTAAAAGTACGGTGGTATTGGTATCGTGAACAGTAGCATATTGGTACTAAAGACCTCTCAACTTAAAATATGGAAACTTATTTGAATATTGTCTTGATCCTAACTTGAGGTTTGATATTGTTTGAGGCTTCCACTGATATTATAATTGTACTTGCTCATATTATTTATCATTCTATTGAGAGGGTGTTTTGTCATTCATACTAGTACTATTCCATATGTACTAACGTCCCTTTTGCTGGGGGTGCTGCATTTTCAATGGATTCAGGTGGTTCCATAGCAGGAGACAGCGATTAGTGATAGCGGTATACCCTCTTCCCAGCAGACTTGGTGAGCCTCACTTCATTTCGGGGTCATGTATCTTTTGTTCCTTGTGTATTGTGTTTGAGGTATAGCCGGGGCCTTGTTGCCGACACTATCATAGTACTCTTTTGTATCTACTAGAGGCTCCGTAGACAAAGTGTGTGTTGTATATTGGTGCCGAGGAAGTCAAACTAGTTTTGTTGTGTTTGAATTACTTATTCTACTTCAGACCATGAGAACGTGTGTAATTTGAGACTTTAAAATGAAGTAACTAATGGTAATGAATTGGTATTGTAAACATGGTCTCCTTGTCGTATTATTAACGAAAATATGTATTCTCTGCATTCATAAGTGATGTGAGTAGAAAGTATCGAACATGCTTGCTTGATCGGGTTCACTCGGTTGAGCACCGGTCGCGCTCTCCGAGTTCGGGGCGTGACAATATTCCCCTTTGCAGTACTCAATCATTATCAACGTATTTGGTCGAAAAGTGATCCATCTAACCCTTAAACAAAAATTACAGTCCTTGTGACAACCTACTGAACTTTTCACTTTAATTGACTTGGGAAATGAATTTTTCCTCATTAAATTTCAGAAAGAGGAAAATATGGCAAAAGCTCTACATGATGGACCATGGTTTATACTTAATCATTTTTTATCCGTCCGCAAATGGGAACCAAAATTCATTGCCTCTGCAGCCCCTATAACATATTCAGCTATATGAAGCCGCCTCCCTGAACTACCAATGAAGTTCTGCGATTTAGACATACTCCAACGAGTTGGTAACAAATTCGGTAAATTACTTAAGGTCGATACATGCACTTCCTCTACCACACGAGGACTATACGCTAGAATTTGTATTAAGGCCCCCCTTGAGAAACCCCTTTAAACCCACATTTTTATAGGGACTCATCGGCAACAAATATTATATGAGGGCCTCAACATGCTCTGTACTCTTTGTGGTTGATTGGGCCATCCAAATAAAACATGCACCTACATCTCTAATCCACCCATTCCTTCTCTTCCCAAAAATGCCAATGTTCAATCCTCAACACCTGACCAACCAGACTGAAATTCAGAATGGCAAACAAAAGGTCTTCCCCCGCAAACAAGGGAAACAACGACTGACCACTCACGCCTCCCCTCCTCATACCACCATACAGTCAAGGCCATTACTCCAACGACCCAGCACTGCAGCGCACAATCCTAGTATGACAGCGCACAAACAGGGGCCCACAGGTAAGCCCACTATTGATACGGTCAACAACCCTAACGTATGAACAACAGGTATTGACTCTACTAACCCTACGCTCTTCAATACGATTAATTCTTTCCATTTATTAAATGATGTGCATATGTATTTACCCATGCAAGTAGACACAAGTGCAATAGTTCCACAAGCACAACAAGCCCAGCAGGCCTAACAGGGGAACCCTATGAGCCCGATGTCTCAATCATTCAAAACTCCACATGCATTTGAATCCCAAGAAACCCTCTCTCTATATTTGTCATGTCCAGCCACGCGACGCTTATGAATAGTGATCAAAATAACACTTACCCTTCCTTAAAGGCTTCCACGTCATCACCACCTCATCTCTCGACCACTCAGCACACACCAATCTACCAATATGACAACTCTATTGCTAGGCCATCTAATTAGACGGTAGATCCTCATAATCCACCCCAACACTTAGAGCCCACTATCACTCCCTCTTTCACTACACAATCTTCACCTAAAATTACCCACACAGAACCTATAGGCCCACGTAAAAAGCCGAATAACCTAACTTTTATCCACATGTATTGAGTCACCGCCCGATTCCACCATTGTTGTCACTCCAAATTATCCTTCACCTTCAGAAGCAATCATTCCCCGTGTCTCACACACCCCCTACTTCTCCCTCTCCAAATCCTTCAAATGGAGAGCCTCACTTGTACTTCACCAGACGAATGCACCATCAACGCCAATCTTATCTCCCTTACAGACCACTAAACCTCCACAACCTCCTTTCCCACAACATGCAACACATTATTCCTCCTCCACAAACCTACCCCATCACATACACCTCCCAAATTCCGAACCCGTACAACACACCTCAGTCATGGCTAGAACTGGGTCTCTAATACCATATGCTAACCTTCACCATGATGATCAACAACCAAGAAGTTATCATCAAAATTCAAAAACCGTTAGACATGGCTCAGATAGTCACGAAGGGAATGCGGCTGGTCATGGAGCTCTATGGACAATACCAATAGGAGATGTCCCAAGCAACCCATTGGGGGACACACCCACATCACCACCTCCATCCACAATACTGGGCCATACCCTAGAGTTATCCAACATCCAAACTCCTCAAAATTACTCGGAACTTCATTTTTACCCCCTAAACCAATCACCCATTCCATGGATTCACCAACAACTATTCATGCATGCGCAATCACTACCAATGTCACCAATGAGTCCTTTCGAACCACTCACTCTGTCGTCGAGCTCACTGAGCAACAACCCACCAACTCCCAATGCACAAGAAACTCTCACAAATCCAGAAATAGCGGCAGTCATAGAGGAGATGAGAGAAACAAGGATATAGCCCATTTGGCTAGGAAGATGCCGTATCTCCATCCTCAAAGAACAATACGCAAAACAGCTCATTCTTAACTACCCTCTAGAGCTGACGCACTGCTTAATAAATGTTCGTCCTCCTCAGAACCCAGAAGCAGGCAAATATGCGATAGTAATCACGCCTACATTGAAACACCAACTTTTTCAGGACAATGGACACCCCCACAACCAGAAAGTTCAGGAGAATCACCAACTTCCTCCAACCTCAGCCAATAGATCCATGAATTTCATCATCTGGAATTGTAGGGGTGCGCAATCACCAAACTTTAGGAGAAATTTTTGTTCCATGCTAAATTACTATAAACCTTCTTTAGTCACACTTCTCGAAACACACATGGTAGACAATACTATTCTTCGAGACGACTTTGGTTTCACACACCTCTCCGAAGTGCCTGCGGAAGGCCATGTTGGTGGAATAGTTGTGCTTTGGATTGACCACTTAGTCACAGTACATGAGCTTGCAATTAATACCCAGGAAATTCACTGCATGGTGCAGGTACACAAACAACCTTATAATTTTTTATTTTTGAAAATTTATGCTAGCCCCTATTTACATAATAGGAAATTACTTTCGAAAAATTTAAAACAAATAGCTCAAAATCACTCAGGGCCTTGGTTGGTAGGAAGTGATTTTAACGATATTCTAACAGCTTCAGAAAAATGTGGCGGGAATAGCTTAAATAATACACGTTCTGACTTAATGCTCAAATGCTTTAACTATTGCCAACTAGTTGATCTAGGCTTTAGAGGCAGTCGTTATACCTGGACAAACAAATGACGACATAGCGAAATCATTCTCAAAAGATTACACCGCATGGTTGCCAATTATATGAATGGTTAACTACCTTTCCTGAAGCCAAGTAAAAGACCTTCCACGCACACACTCAGATCTCTGTCCCCTCCTCCTCTCTCTAACACGTTTTGTGAAACCTCCTAATACAGTGTTTCGTTTCGAAACTATGCGGCTATCACACCTTGACTTTGCTCACATTGTTTCTACTAATTGCCTCGATAGCCTTAATTTATTAGATGCGATCGAATCCTTTCAATTGGAAGTCTCAGATTGGAATCACAATTCTTTTAGTAACATTTTTCACCAAAAGAAATATTTACTAGCATGTTTAACAGGTATCCAAGTTTCCATGCACTATCCAACTAGTATTTTTCTCCAAAATTTAGAAAAGGAACTTATTTATAACTATAACAACCTTCTAAAATTAGAGGAAGAATTCTGAAGGCTTAAATCACGTATTTCTTGGCTTAACGACGGTGATGCAAACACCAAATTCTTCCATCTAACAACTCTTAAAAGACGGCGAAGGAATAGAATCACTGCTCTAAAAAACAATAATGATGAATGGATTTTTGATTTGGCATTCATCAAAACTTAGATTATTAACTATTTTCACAACTTCCAAAAATTCTTCCCAATATTTTTTCCACTCGTCCACCCACAACTCATTATCTGATACAGACGTCTCTTTATTAATGAGTCCATTAAGTGACACAAAAATAATGAAGGCAATTCACTCATTTGGGCCTTTAAAATCTCCAGGCCCAGATGGTTTACACCCGATATTTTTCCTAAAATTTTGGCCTCAAATTGGATCCTCTGTGACTGAATTTTGTAAACACATTTTCAATATAAACTCCATCCTCACCGCTATAAATAAGACATTTCTATGTCTTATACCAAAGACCCAATAACCCTTTGTAACACTATCTATAAATTAATTACCAAAATCATAGTCAATCGCATCAAGCCGTTCCTGGACAAGTTAATTCATCCGTCATAATCTGCTTTCCGAAAAAATAGACGTGCTTCGGATAATGCCATAATGTTTCAAGAAATACTTCATCGTTTCAAAACCTCCAAAGCTAAAGGCTCGAATATGCTTTTAAAAATAGATTTAGAAAAAAGCGTTTGATAGATTAGAATGGGATTTCATAAGACTAACCCTTACACATTTTAATTTCTCCGGGCCGTTAATTGATCTAATAATGTCGTGTGTTACAACGTCCACAATATCAATACTCCTCAACGGTACACCTACTCCTTTCTTCACTCCAACTAGGGGTATACGCTAGAGAGACCCACTATCACCTTATCTATTTATCCAATTCATGGAAATGCTTTCCAGAAGCATCAATACAGCGGTGGATTATAACACTTGGAAACCTATTATTTTACACAAACAGGAGCCACCAATTTTTCATTTATTCTTTGCAGATGACATCATCTTGGCCTCCAAAATTGATAAAACAAGTTGTCACTGCATTATAGATCACATAAACCACTTCAACACTTTCTCTGGTCAAAAAATAAATTACACCAAATCATGTGTTTTCTTCTCCAACAATTGCTCCCAACAGGATAGAGACTTTGTACTAACCTTTTTAAACATCCCACAAGGTCACTCTTTTGGCAAATACTTGGGGTTCTCAATCTTAACAAAGCAACCCACCAAACGGGACTATCAATTCATCATCGACAATTTCAAAAACAGGTTAGCATGCTGGAAAACAAAGACACTCACTTTGGCAGGTAGAACCACACTAATCAAATCCACACTCAATTCAATCCCGAACCATGTCATGCAGCTCCTACCTATTCCAGCTCATATTATCAAACAACTAGAAAAATATAAAAGGAATTTTCTTTGGGGGACTACACCACATAGGAAAAAGTTGCATTTAATACGATGGGTCGTAGTAACTAAAACGCGAAATGAAGGGGCTTAGGTATTATGAGAAATCAAATACAAGGCCCATTACCATATATAGAACAGGATGCCGCAGTAGCCTCTTATATTAACTTGAGCACTATATCCCTCTCCAATCTATCCTTTGATCTTCCTCCTTCTACGCAGCATAAAATGGCCCAATTATATCTCCCTAGACACCATGTCAACTTTGATAAAATTACTCCAAACAGATGCTTCACTGTACGCTCGTGCTACCAACAACTAACTAATCAACACCACTCCCCCAATAGTCGGCACAAATGGATTTGGAAATTAAAAATACCTCCAAAAATTAAAACTTTCCTCTGGCTATGCAGTCATGGCAAAATTCCTATTCACCAGTATCTATATTCTCTAGGCATTTCCTCCGAACCCTACTGTGCCTTTTGCCACACAAAAGTAGAAACCCTACACCACCTCTTCATAACCTGTCCAAATGCGACTCAATGCTGGCACATGATGCAAATGATTCCTTATCTCCAAGCACATGCCTCAATACACATCACAACCAAATCTTGGATGCGACAACTTATTAATAATCCACTACGCTATTTCGACCATATACCTGCACACACAGCTAATCCTTTTACAATGTGGCATTTCTGGACTACTAGGAATAAATTGTTTTTTGAAAAAACATACACACTGTATAACTTTTCAGTAATCCTCAACCACGCCACAGAATTTTATTTCCTAGGAACGCAACACACTACAAAAAAATAGAGGCTGCCCTTGTACATAAAATGGGAACCTCCACTACAAGGGTTCTTGTCACGACTCGAAATTTTCATATTCGGACCGTGATGACGCCTAACATTTCACTTGTTAGGCAAGCTAACGTTAGAATAATATTATTTATTATTAAAATAATTTTTAAAGTTATTAATAACAAAGAACAATTGCGGAACTAAAGTCTGAAATATAGTGAATAATCCATAAAAATAACGGTGTCTAAATACCATCCCAGAATTGGTGTCACAAGTGCACGAACTTTTAAAATAATACAAATAAAGGTCTGAATAAAATAAAGCTGTCTGGAAACAAACACACAGCTAAAGTAAAGTAGACGGGGACTTCAGAACTGCGAACGCCGTGCAGTTATACCCCAAGTCTCCTCTGAGTAGCTGAAATCCGAGCAAATCTATGGTACGCCGCTGGGACCAACTCCGAAATATGCACAAGAAGTGCAGAGTGTAGTATCAGTACAACCGACCCCATGTACTGGTAAGTGCTGAGCCTAAACTCGACGAACACTACAAGAAAGATGAGCTACGACGACATTTAATTAGTGATATGTATAATAAATGTCGGAAAAAAGTTTATTTCTTGACATTTGGTAAAAAAATGTGGCAAAAAATTGACATTTGATAAAAAATGATGGAAAATATAGTGACATTTGATCTAAATGTCACGTGATTAAGAATAAAACGACATTCATTATTGACATGTATGGCAAATATCAAAAATTTACTACTAGTAATTTAAAAAAGAAAGAAGGGAATTTTTTTTGTAACATCCCTCCCAAATTTCCCTCTCAAATATCTAAAAGAAACCCTACTCTGCGACCTCCTCTCAGAACAATTCAAGTTCATCACCCCCCCACCCCCACACTCCATTTCTCTATCCCGTCCGAATTCCTCCACCCCAACCGTGAATATCAAGAATCTTCAGTAATAGCAGTACGAATATGTACTCTCTTCTTGCTTCATTCTCTATTTCCTTCTCTTCATCTACTGCGCATAAGAATAACTCCAGGTTAGGATTTTTCTTTCTTGATTGATCGATCGGATTCGAATTGTTCCTTCTTTCTGGTGAGTATTTTGATTTCTCGGAGGAATTCAATCATGTTTATTTATTGCATTTTCTGGTTCCCTATGTATTCGCAGCAGAAGAATTGAGAGTTTGAGTTTTTGAAGCCTAATCTATGTTGTGATTTTGTTTTGGGTTGGTGATATGGAGATAGGTTTGTTTGAATGGAAGCTGTGGGGGGGGGGGGTGTTATTACAAAATAAAGTAATGTTGATATCACATTCACAAATTATGCCTTACAACTGTTTGACAAAATGCCCGATAAGCATCTTAAACACTATGACCTTCCCTATTGTTTATTCATTTCCAAATATGAACAAAATTAATTAAATTTCCTCAATTCTTGTCTGATTCAATTGTCTGCAGGTCAGCAACTTAGATGTGTGCTGGTTTTCAGTCACCAGGTATTTGTTTCTTGTACACTTAACAAAATACTTAGTTGCATGATCCTAGTAAGCAGTCATTAGATGTGAATGAAAATATTATCCTGTGTGGCAGGAGAATGCTTGTAAGTAATTTTCACATCCATATGTATCATTAGCTTTATATACTAAGGGCCTGTTTAGTTAGTATAGTATGGTAGTTAACTCTTGGCTTTCGAAGGAGAAATGCCATAATAATAAGCGTGCTATTAACTTGTCTAAATATAGGGTTCTATTTACCCTGTAATTATTTCGTCCCTACGAAAATTATGCAATCAGTCGAACGTGTTTAGAATTTACTAGGTTGAAATATACTGATGGCTATGCTGGTTGATTTGGTGAAGAATGAGGTTGCACAAATCTACTGGCCTTTGTGTGTGTGATATGGAGTTGCAGTGAGAAAGTCCACAGTGTGGCAACTTATGGTAATGTCCTTGTATATTTGATGGCCAAACAACATCTTTCTTTATTAAAGTTATGTGTTTTTTACTAAGGCATTTTTTCTTTGATGGCAGATAACAATACTTCAATTGGTTGTCTTATAAGGATAAGGATACTCGTAAAAATAGCTGCACTGTATAAATTCATTTTATTAAATTATTCTTGCATGTAGATTATGCAATCTTATTTTTACTTTCAATGACCTGTGTAGTTATTTCCCATTTTATGAAAATATAGGTTAACTACCTCAGAGAACCTTGTTGTCTCAATTCAATAGAGTATCGAATGGGCGGATGCACAAGGGAATTGGAACTGACGGAATGTAGCACAAAAAAGTGAAAGAAAGAGTTGAGGAAGTGAAGAAATCTGTTGTTGCAGAATTTGTTATAGTTTGCTCAAATCCATCCGAATAGTTTGATTTAATATTATTTAATTGTAATGATGTACAGCTATTCATAAATACATTCTTGTAATTAATTATAGACAACTTCTATTTACTACAGTTCAAATTGTCTATGTTGAATGATACTTATAGGTATTTAATTAGAAATTTGAAGGTTATACTTCATTATAGCAAAATATAATTTCAGCTTTATATTTATTGTAATTGTCCTCTCAAAGTATGTGCAAATGTCAATGATTAATTATTATATTAGCAAGATGTGTTGTACAAGTGTCACTAATAACTCAAGAATTTTCCGACACTTCTAAATGTCGTAAACGAAATAAGTTGAAAACCCGTATTTAATTTGCCGACATTATGTGAAATGTCACAAGTTTTAAAGCGACCTTTTTATAAGAGTCTGTAAACTAAATGTCGTAAATCTTTTACCGACATTAAAATAAATGTCGGAAAATTTCTGACATTAAAATTTACGACACTTGAACTAAATATAAAATAAATGTTGGAAAACGATTTTGTGACATTTATGTGGCTTAATACGACATTTATAAAATGTCGTCATATGTCATATTTCTTGTAGTGGAAGTAGTGACGAGGCTAAGGCGGTTCACTTACATTAACCTGTACGCAATATTAGTAACAACAACAAATAATATAAATAAATCAGGTAACTCATTTATAATAATTGAAGCCAATTCAGCAGTCGTAACCAATTATCATTTCCATCAATTCTGTTGCAGCGTGCAACCCGCTCTCATAATATATTCACATTCAATGCTGTTGCAGCGTGCAACCCGCTCTCCCAATATATTCCTTTAAATCAAGTCTGTCATATATTTATTTCAATCAAGTATATATAAACTTTTAAATAAGTTTGTTGCAGCGTGCAACCCGATCCCCCAATATTGACTTTTAAATAAGTCTATTGCGGCGTGCAATTTGATCCCCCAAATATTGACTTTTAATAAGTCTGTTGTGGCGTGCAACCCGATCCTCCAATATGGACTTTTTAATAAGTCTGTTACGGCGTGCAACCCGATCCCCCAATATATTCATTTCAATCAATTTTGTTGCGGCGTGCAACTCGATCCTCCAATATATCCATTTACCAATTCTTATAGAAGAAGTTTTTCCAATAAATGCAACAATTAATATAAAATTATAAGACAACAAGCATACAATAATTATAATTTAATTATGAAACAAACAATGACAAATAGCAAATTATTATAGAAATCAGGGAGAAAATAGGTAGTTTAATATTTAATATGCTAAATGTCAAATAACAATTAAGACACATAATTCAAATAGCATGTAACAATTAATGCAGGAATTCAAGAATTAATATTTGACAAAGAATAGGAGAGAAATAATTATAATAATAATTAATTCGTGATTTAAAACGATTTATGATTTTTTAAATTAATTATGCAAACAATTAATTTGACGACGTATAGACACTCGTCACCTCGCCTATACGTCGTTCACATGCATTTCACATAACAAATAGTTTAAGGGTTCTATTCCCTCAAGTCAAGGTTAACCACGCCACTTATCTCGCTTTGCAAAATCCAATCAATTACTCGACCACGGCTTTTCCTTTTAAATTTGTCTCCAAAAGCTTCAAATCTATTCATAAATAATTCAATATACTCAATACGAATCATAGGAATTAATTCCATATGAATTTACTAATTTTTCGGATAAAAATCCGAAATTTATTAAAATATTCGATAGCGGGACCCACGTCTCAAATCCCGAAAAAACTCGCGAAATCCGAAGCGAGTTCAACCATACAAAAATTATCCAATTCCGATGTCAAATGGACCTTCAAATCTAAATTTTTCGTTTTTGAAAGATTTTATAAAAATCTATTTTTTCTTCCATAAATTCACGGATTCATGATGTAAATGAGTATGGAATCATGAAATATAATCAATATAGGATAAGGAACACTTACCCCAATTTTTTCCGTGAAAATCGCCCAACATTTCGCCTTAACCGAGCTCAAAACGACCAAAATATGAAAATAATATCGGACTCTTCGATTTATACACTTCCCAGGCATTTCCGCACCTGCGGTGCCTGGCCTCGCATTTGCGAGAAAATCTCGCATCTGCGAAAAGGGGCTGCCAGACGAGGCCTCACATCTGCGGAGGAAAAATGCGCACCTGCACTGACCTCCGCTTCTGCGATTATTGTGTCTGCTTCTGCGGACGCGCGGGGTGCGTGCAGGTTTCCGCACCTGCGGACTTTTGCCCAGCCACGCCCGGGCGAATCTGCGATGGAAGGTTCGCTTCTGCCAGCTCGCACCTGCGGTCAAAAATCCGTAGGTGCGATTACACTAGAAGGCCAAATTTCAGATTTTTTGCTTAAGTCCAATTCTTGTTCCGATTTCGATTCGAATCACACTCGGGGTACTCGGGACCCTGTCCGAATATACCAACAAGTCCTGTAACATAATACGGACTTACTCGGGGTCTAAAATCACGTCAAATAACATCGAAATTACTATTCACACCCCGATTCGAACTTTTAAGTTTCAAACTTTCCAATTTGTAAATCTCGTGCTAAAACATATTAAATGAATCCGGAATGACTTCATATTTGGCACACAAGTCATAAATGACTTAATGGAGCTATTCAAATTTTCAGAATCGGATATCGACTTTGATATCAAAAAGTCAACCTCGTGGTCAAACTTGAAAATCTTTAGCCTTTAAATTACTAGTTTCCGTTAAATGGTCATAACTTGAGTTAGGGACCTCCAAATTGAATTCCGGGCATACGTCCAAGTCCCAAATCACGATATGGACCTACCGGAACTGTCAAAACATTGATCCGGGTTCGTTTGCTTAAAATGTTAGACCAAAGTCAACTCAATTGAGTTTTAAGGCTCTATTTCACTTTTTAATCTATTTTTCATATAAAAACTTTCCAGAAAATTTTACGGACTGCACACGCAAGTCGATGAATGATAAATAGTGCTTTTCGAAGTCTTAGAATACAAAATTACTTATTAAATTTAAAGATGACATTTTAGGTTATCATAGTTCTTCAAACTAAACACTGACGGAGCAGCAGAAGGAACACGAGGCCTGGCAGGTACAGGGGGCATTTTCCGAAATTCAGTTGGCAACTGGATCATGGGTTATGCTGGCACCACCTTGGCTCCAACTCCTTTCATGCGAGAACTGGTGGCACTCTACTATGGGTTGAAAGTAGCAGTTCACAACAACTTCCAACCTCTGAAAATTAATGTTGACGCATTAGAGGTAATCAACACATTACATAATGTATCCAATACTGACCCACCTCTTGTGCATGATTGCAGGTTCCTGATACGCCAGCTGCATAACCCTAAGATCACGCACATATACAGGGAACAAAACATGGTTGCAGATCGACTAGCACATTTTGGGTCAGATTTGACAGGGAGTAACATCACGTTTTTTGAACAAACACCCCTTTTTTGATGCATCAAGTAGCAGAAGGCCAAACATTCCGATACACAAGTCGGAATCCTGAGCATGCAACAACTAGCAAGGACTCCTCAAGCAACACTGTACTACCACATCGCTTACGTACTCCCACTTTTTGTAATTCACAAGGTTCTTTTTTTGGTAACACATATAGATATGTGTAACAATAGCACTACTAATACTATTGTAAACCTAGATGCTACTGCATCAACGTCTGTAAGTGCTTCCATGCACAACCTCTCTGTATCCACTATATAGCTAATATAATATAATCTTTTCTACCAAAAAAAAATAATTCTTAAAGGTTCACAACTCTAGTGAACACAATATCATAGTCACATGACATTGAAAAATTGTCAAATTAGTGCATAAAGAAATGAACTGCGGCCTCGACAAGATGAGCTCATTAGGGTTTGGCTACTCTACCAAAATCCTAATTCATGTATAGGTTACATATGTCCTTCAAAAACGATCTCAACAATTCCATAAACTCTCAGAATATGCACAAAGAGATCAAATGTATGATATCCGAAATTTCATGAAACTCTTGGAATATTCATCAAGAGATAAAAAAAAAAGTCAAATATGTCTTGCTCAAAGTCCTACGTTCGAGAAATACGCCATCACGTAGAACAAATCGGAGGGAAGAATCAAGGGATAAACATATTTGCAACCCGCAATGTTTATTTTCTTGTTTCACATGCTTTATGGATGTGGATACTCTACTACTACTACATAATAATTTAGTCGTCATTTACGCGCTCAATGTTACTACTACTACATAATAATTTTTGGTGCGAAACACTTAACTTACCAAGTCAGCACTTAGGATTCAATAAATAGATATAGATTTATTAACTGGATATATTCAATAGGTTACTGTTAAAGTTTAAGTGTCCAAATGAAAATAATGTCAAGTTTAAGGACTATCTATGTATTTGGCCATTTGATTTTATGTTCTTTTTGGTACAATGGGACATGAGTTCGCTGAATAGGTGTGTATGCTTTTGTATATGTTATATAAGAGATGCAACTTTTTATTCACAATAAGGCTGTGGTGAGAATGATATTAAAATCCATAGATACAGTGACGGGGTAAGAATTTACGTTAAGGGGGTTTAAAAAAAAATAAATTAAAAAGTTACACGAGATTGTGGCTAGTGGGAATTGAACCAGTGCCCTCACAAAGATTTTGAACCACCTTAGCCGCTGAATGAGGTGAAATTGATTGATAGCATGTGGTCGAATGATAAAGTGACACGTGGAACCGAAGACAACAAATGACGAGTCGACAAATAACTGACATCGATCGGGTGTGAAGTTTATAACTAGTACCATGTGGATACCGAAAGAAGCATAACCGAAAATAGAGATTCAAAAGCTTGGCATCGGATAAGTATTTAATTAGTAGCCATTACAAAAAATAGCATTTAAAGCATTATACGCCCAATGACATTTTTATTCTCATTCAAGAAAAGTATGATTCTAGGATCTTGTCTCCCCAGGTAGAACTATAAATAGCGGGGTTAACAACAATTGTAGACACATGAAATACTCTACACACAAAAGTTGTAATCTATTTTCTTACTACGATAAATTCAAGCATTTGAAATTTTTCTTGCTCTTGTTATCGGAAAGGCTAAGTCCTTAACCAGGCTTGTTATTTCCTTTAATTTTATTCGTTAATCTAATATTTGTTCTTATTTATTTATTTATTATTTTTGGATCAAACCGATTCGTTTGATTATAAACCACGCTATAAATCCAATTGTATCGTTTTAAGGGTAAACAACCGCTGGGCTATGCTTTTGGATTGGATCAAGGGAATTCAAAATACAAAATAAATTGTGTCTTATACGTACAGTATAATTTTTAAGGGAATGAGATTCGAGTGAACCCCTTCCGTACCCTCAATCCGCCCCGGCATAGATACTGGTTCACATCTTTTATTTTAGATACTCATACACACCAAAATTAAAGTACCTAAAAACTTAAAACATTTTTGCTACGTGCCTAGCTAAAAACTCCTATGCATGCAACACGATCATTATCACAGAGGCGGAGTTAATGGATACTAAATTATTTGTTCATATTCAATAAATTTCACAAGACAAATAGTATATGATTTGGATCAAAACTATTAAATTCGACCAAACTCATAGCTTGTACTCTTCCTCCGCTCCTACTTATCGTCGGGGAGATAAGACTTTTTATTAGAAAAAAATAACAACAATAACAGCAATAACAACCCGGCAGCGAAACTTCTTTGCCTTAATTTCACCTATTTCCAGGAGCTGGAGGGCTCTCATGTATCGGATCACCAATTGCAGACGGAGGATTCTGTCTCAGATCTCTTGCTATCACTGTGTGGGAACCAAAACAAAAGAAAGGTTGTTCATTAAATATATTCTTTTAGTTACATGACAATTTCATAGAAGATTGATAAATAAAATACAAAGAAAAGTTTATTAGATCATTTTCTTCCATTTATATTATAGCTGGTCATAGAAAATTATTTAGATTATAAACTTCTTTGGTATCAAAGTTGCAGTTGAATGGTCGCGTGGTATATCATGTAAGTACTCGATGGTTTAATTCCACTAATAGTCATTCAACTATTTTTCAATTTCATTAAAGTCGCTCAACTGTTTTTTGTCACTTAAAAGTAACTAAACTTTATCAGTTATTTTGGCTCAAACTCCTACTATAAATATGACATGACATAAAATTTAATGAGAAAAATTCAAAAATAAATGCCACATAAGCTTAAATGGACCATACCCACTTTAGATCCATTTCTTCCTTAATGTGATTTGACCGATAACCCAAATAGTTTTGATAAAAAAATAATATTAAATTCCATATTAGTTTAAAATGATTATCATATACTACAAAATTCTTGCTTTTTCTATTACATAATGCCCATTTATAATTATTCTATACTAACAAATTATTATCTTGTTTGTATGTTCCATCTGAGTCGTTTTATAACTCGATTAAAGTTAAAATACTACTGTATCCAACTCAAATAACATATTTATAATTTTCTAATGAAGTTAAAATAGTATTGTATCCATCTCACATAACATATTATTGTATCATAAGCATACAAGAATAATAAGGCTAATAAAAATCTATTTTCACAATGAACATGCAATTATAGACAACCCATTGCAGTTGTTTAGACAAAAGAAAGATTGTATCCGTACGATCAAACCCCCCCAAAAAATTACAAGACCTAATTTTATTAAGGGTGTGTGTTTTCCCTCCTATTGAAATCCATTTGGGTTATGGGTCAAATCACATTAAGGGAGAAATAGATTTAGTGGGTATGACCCATTTAAGCTTATGTGTTATTTATTTTTGGATTTTTCTCATTAAATTTTATGGCATGTCATATTTATGCATGGGTGCACTATTATTCACAGAGGCTGATTTTTCTCATTAAAAAGCATCCTGTTATTCATAGAGGCGGATTAAAGATTTCTTGTGCATGGGTGCACTATTAAAAAAAGAGAAAATTTATTAAGTGAAAATTGATCCCTATTCCTGTTGATGATTAACTAAGCATTCAACCAAGTGCACCATTCAATCTTCTTAGAGCATGGGTGCCAACACTTAGTATTATAACCAATTTTAGAAAATATGTATATAAAATATCTAATTTTGCGTAGAGACCATGAGTTCTTGTGCCCCATATTTTTGCCTATAAATCCGCCCCTGATTATTCACAAACAGTCTTCACCCTCCCATAAAAATCTCAAAAAATCTTATACGTAATATCTCTTCTTTTTTTTTGAAATTTTTTCAGAAAACCCGCAACCGCTATCCTTCAGGTGCGCACGCTCGCAAACCACACATGAGATGTAAATCTACCTCTGACTGGGGAGGCTACTGGTGAGGGGAATTGATCCCAAGTCTTCCATTTGGAAAATCATTCAACCAACCAACCAATTCAACCAACCCTTGTGGGCTTATACACGTAATCTCCTCCACGTAATTACGTAACATAGCAAATCAAGAGATAAAATAACTTACCAGTCGTATCCATTCTTGTGGGTGCTACAGGGAAGAGCAAACCAGCCAAAAGTAATAAGAACATGAAGAAAGTAAGCGTAGCCTTGTAAAACATTGTCTCAAACACAAAATGGAAATTATTTTTGAAAGAAATAGTAGTTTTTCTCAATTTATTTATAGAAAAAAGGGGCTCAATTGCACTGTCCTCTTAATTTTTAAGTTTTATAATTTCGTTCAGAAAGTCAAGTCTTCTCTTAAATTCCACAATTTGATTTACAATTTTCAAAATTAAACAGCAAAAGGTCATGTCAAGCCTTAAATGCTACTCCGTTTAGTCTAGTTTTTCTAAGAAAGTAACGTTTGCTTATAACAACCGGCCCTAGTTATAAAGATGATATTTTATGATTAATTTTCAGAAACAATTATTGTTTAGTGACTATTAACTTTCTATAACTATCATATACATAATTATTTTATATAGCTACTATTCAGTCGTTATGGTCGTGTATTCGTTGTATTCGTGAATACAACAACAAAAAATGCCTAAATATCACGGCAGTCCAGCTGGACGCGCATGTATTCACATGTATGTGCGCCATGTATTCAACTATACAGTAACGACAATCACATTAAAAATAGGTCTGTCCAGCTGTCTAATAACGGAAATAATATCAATTAGCGTGATACACTCCTAATATAACTCAACAAAATCAATTCTAACGTGCATCATTATCAACCTAATTAATTAGAATAATTTTTCAGCTGTATATAACTGTTGTATTTAACTTTTGTATTTAGTGTGTTTCAATATTTATTTTTACTGTTGCATCCATTAGATTCAATGTTTGTATTTATTGTATTCGCTATTTTATATTAAGTGTATTCAAATGTATTTGTATTAACAATATTTTAGTTATTCCTAATACATGTTATTACTGCTGTATTCAGTATATTTTATTGGTTGTATTTACTGTATTTCTATTCATATTCAGTGTATTTTACTATATTTCATTGTATTTTAAAATTAAATATATTCACTATTTATATTCTGTCCTATTATAATATTTATATTCAGTGTATTTCTATGTTTATATCCTGTATTCATGCATACTGTATGTACAGTATGCATGAATACTTGTGTATTCATCTGTATTAAAAAAAATACAAACCTTCGAAATACATAAATACATGCAAAAAGAATGTATTTGTATAAAAATACAATGTGTTTGAGTGAATTTATACTGAATATAATGTATTTATATCATTGTATGTGACTAAATAGTAAACAAGAGAAGAAAGTTTGGAGATAACGTTTTCCGGCCAAGACTCCTTGTGTTGACTGTATGTGATCATAGATAGATAGAGCACATTGCAAAAGACTACTTGTGTTGACTGTATTGCAATTAGTCGATTGCTCAGCATTATGCCTCTCTCTTAAAAGGTGAAGGCACAGTCTATCTTGAAATCACTTTCATGAAGCGGTTTATAGATGAGAAGATTCCATCTACTTGATCTAACAACATGCAACCGTTGTCTTCCTTCTCATCCACACCTCCAAATATTCAATTGCAGTAACCCTAGAGGATTTGGCCTATTTTGCTCGAAGAGAGAGAGAGAGAGAGAGAAGAAAGAGAGAGAGAAAGAAGAAACATTCTGAGAGAGAATCGTGTGTTCATTGAAAGGAAGAGATAGGAAAAATATAAATAGCGTATTTCATGCCTCAATGGTAGTATATACCATAAATACCCATTTTGCTATGAAATATAAAAGGTAGCTATAGAGAATAATACTTTAAAATAATTTTGGTTTATAATTAATAAGGTGTATACATTTGTTGTAGGAGGTAAAAAATTTTTTTGTAAATATGACAAAATCGATCCCTATACGCGCTTACTAGAATTTGATATAAACTGTTCAAATATGTAAAAATTGTTTAAAAATAATGGATGTAAATATGTAAAAAAAAAAGTATTCAAACAATCTCTCAAAGAACTAATAATTATGTGTTGTATCTTAATTCTTTGCATCTTTTATATTCCTATAGCAAAGGTATACACTATATTTATTATAAATCAAAACCCTTTTAAAATATTATTTTCTATAGCTACCTTTTTTTTATATAGCAAAATAGGTATTTATGGTATACACTACCATTAAGACGTTAAATACGCTATTTATGTTTCTCTCTCTCATTCTTTCGGTTATTCTTTCTCAAAATCTCAGCAAAATACTTCTTCTTTCTCTCTCCATGATCTTTCTCTCATATCAAGATTGTGCTGATTGTTAAAGCACGATTCTCTCACATCACGATTCTCTCTCGCTTTCAACGTTTTTTCTCCAAAAATTCGTGGTAAGTGTTAAAGTTTTTGGGTTTTTGGCCGTTCACGCTTCTTCTTTTTCTCTTCACTTTTTTTTTTTAAAATTTTCACCATTGTTAGGTTTTCAGCATAAAGCTTCAAACTAATTGTCACCATTCATGGTAACTCCGAAGAGGGTTACACGAGGTATGTAACGATCCGATCGGTCGTTTTACTTTTTAAATCTTCGTTCCCCTAATTATGACTCCCTGTATATACTTTTGCTATTTTATGACTTGCAGGGATGGTTAGTTCGGGTTTGGAAGGGTTCGGGTTGAAATCGGAATACTTATTTCCTTAATAGTGGCTTAAAATGGTTAAGTTCGAATTAAGTCAACGTTTTGAGTAAACGACCTCGGAACCAGGATTTGACGGTCCCAATAGGTTCGTATGATGATTTGGACTTTGTCTTATGATCGGATCGGGTTTCGGATGACCCGGGAGTGTTTCAGCGCTAGATATTGAAAGTTGGTACACTTAAGGTTTTCAAGTTCTTTAAATTTGGTTTGAAGTAGGTTTTGATATTATTGAGGTCCGATTGGGATTCTAAGCATGAGAATAGTTCCGTGTGGTGATTTGTGAATTGCACGCAAAATTTGGTGTTGTTTCGAGTAGTTTAAGTATGATTCGGCGCGTTCAGAGTAAGTTGGAAGAACTTGAAGTTCATAAGTTGATTTGATTTGGTTTGGGGAGTAATCCTTAGTTTTGATGATATTTTATGTGTTCCGAGGATTTGAGCGAGTCTGTTTTATGATTACGAACTTGTTGGTATGTTTGGACGAGGTCCCGGGGGCCTCGGGTGCTATTCGGACGATGTGCGGAACATGGTTGAACTTGGAACCATGGCTGAAGCAGCAACAGTTTTGGTGCATTCGCACATGCGAGGAGCTAGCCGCAGGTGCAAGCTCGCAGGTGCGAGCCAACAAGCGCAGAAGCAACTGGGAGTGGACTGGCCAGTGTTCGTAGAAGCGGATTCGCTTCTACGATGAGGGGATGACATGCTTAGAGGGAGGCAGCATGGCAAGGTCGCAGGTGCACGAGGCGAGTCGTAGAAGCGGGCCCGTAGGTGCGGTGGTTTTCCGCAGGTGCGCCTAGTGCTGGGTCATGAATGTTCCGCATAAGCGGCCTCGCAGAAGCGGCGAAACTGCCGCATGCGCGGAATTGCTGGAGGCAGTGAGGTTTATTTAATGCGGAGTTAGGCTCTTTTCCCCATTTTTCACTTAGAGAGGTTGACTTTGAATCTCTTGGAGAGGGGATTTTCGTCTATCATCGTGAGGTAAGTAATTCCTACGTAATGTGATGTCATGATCCAAAATTCCACCACAGACGTCGTGATGGCACTTAGTCTCTAAGACTAGGTAAGCCGACTATAACAACAATTCAAGCCATTTTTTTTAAACATATAAATTAATACAAGTGTCAAAACCAATATCGAAAATATTTAAACAAATTCCCAAGACTGGCTATACCGAGTCACAAATTCTAACTGAATACATGAAATGATCTCAAGGGTCGAATACTCAATACTGTTTGAATAATAATTAACAGTACAATAAATTGGAAAGACTCCAAGGGACTGCGACGACCGAGCAACTCTACCTTGAATCCTTGCGACCACACTCTAACTCTGTTCGGGTCCGATATCTCCAATACCTGGCTCTGCACAAAAGATGTGCAGAAGTATAGTATGAGTACACCACAGTCGGTACCAAGTAAGTATCAAGACTAACCTCGGTGGAGTAGTGACGAGGTACAGTCAAGACACTTACTAGTATAATAATCTGTGTAATGTAGTATATAAAAATAATACTACCTCCGTTCCAGTTTATATGAACCTATTTCCTTTTTGGTCCGTTCAAAAAAAAAAAATGACCCCTTTCTAAATTTGAAAACAATTTTGCTTAAACTTACAATTCTACCCTTAATGAGAAGCTTTTATAACCACACAAATACTCTGGGCCCCTTTTTGAATTGTTTAGGACCACAAATTCCAAAAGTCTTCATTTTTTTAAACTCCGTGCCCAGTCAAATAGGTTCACATAAATTGGAATAGAGGGAGTAGAAAATAAATATCAGTGATAGCAACAATAATCAACTAGTGATATAACCAGCCAGGCAACAAGAACTTCATAAATATTGCTCAAACAGATAATGAACACAAGTGCAATCAATACTCAAGTCCTTCAAAATATACATCTTTTATCTATAAGTTTTTCAATAGAAATCTCTAGAACATAATCCTTTCCAATAAATATATGTCGAATATACTTCTTTCAAATAAATATCCTTCAAATATAATTCTTTCAAATAAATATCTTTCGAATACAATTCTTTCAAATAATATTTTGAATAAAATCCTTCCAAATAAATATTTTGAATATAAATCTTACAAATAAAAGTCACCCTGTGACACCACATTTCATAATCATAAAATATGGGTCTCAGCCCACTTTCATATTTTTCGTAACACGGGTCTTAACCCACTTTCATATTTCCACGGCACTTCGTGCCTATAATTAAGTCATCATATTTTCTCCGGTACCTCGTACCCACATTTCATATCACATCTGCACGGACAATTCACATGCCAATAATAAAAACCATCATATTTTTTCCGGCACCTCGTGCCCACATTTCATCTCTGTTGCGGCGTGCAACCCGATCCCATATAATATTATCTGCCCGGCAATAGCCACAGACTCACAATTTCAACATAGATCATACTATTATCAAGTTTACCGAAATAACAAGACAAGTTGCACAATATATAAAGACAAACACAAGGAAAATCACAACATCACATAAAAATCACCAACATAATAATCACATATCATCACATATCTTCCGTGGCATTAGCCACCCTTATCTCTCCTATAGCCGCCCGTATCACTCCATTATAATAGACACTCTTATCCCTCTGCCCTGACAATATCAATAGCCACCCTTATCGCTCCTATAGACACCCTTATCGCTCCTATTGCCACCCTTATCACTCAGCCCAGACAGTACCCAACACACATAAGCATAGTGAAATGCCACCCTTATACCTACATAATGTCAACAGTGGAATGCCAACCTTATATCCTCAGAATAATAACTCCAATCACACAACAATTTACACAGAATATTATCATGACAATACAATACAATAATTCATATCACGATTTGCCCATAGGCCACAACCAATTTCAAAGATATAACAAAATCAATAAATTTCTCAACAAATAGCCCAAGGCTCCACACTTAGATAATTATGTTAACACCTCCTTTTAGACTTATTTAATGATTACTTACAGATAAGAAATCCATAATGAATTTAATTCCAAAAAAATATCAAATCAACAAACCCATGGAATTCACATAAAATTCCAAGTGGCAAATACACCAAATTATCATATAAAATACAAACTCGACAAATAAAGAATGAAGCATGACAAATTCAAGGATTTACTAAGTTCCAACAATTTTCCAATTTAATACTTAAGGGCGTCTACGAATTTCAACCGATATAATTTGGACATATAAACCAAGTACGTACTCGTCACCTCGCGTACATAGTTTTCAGTTACACAATTTTTACATAAGACCCAATGCCTAAGGGGTAATTCCCCCACTCAAGGTTAGGCAAGATACTTAGCTCGCTTCGCAACCAAATTCAAGATTCCAATAAACCTTTGCCTCACGAATTCATTTCCGAAAGCTTCAAATCTAGTCACAAATAATTCAATACGAATCGTAGGAATTAATTCTATATGAAATTACTAATATTCCGGATTAAAATCTGAAATTCATTTTAAAAATTAACAGTGGAACCCACGTTTCAAATCCTAGAAAAACTCACGAAATTCGAACACCCGTTCCGAGTTCAACCATACAAAAATTATCGAATTCCGACATCAGATTGCCTTTCAAATCTTCAATTAAAGTCTTTGAAGATTTCTACTATTTTTCAACCCAATCTTTACCCATTTGAACTCAACAATCTTCCCACAACCTTATTGGTACAAGCATGTATAACTAATACTCTCACATCCAAGAATCATCTTACTAGTTACCTATTTCTAGTTAGATTTTGAAATTGAAGAATTAGGGAAAGAAATTCTTACCTCTTTGAAGCTCTAGCAACCCTTTGATGCGATTTCAAGGTTTGATTCAAGGTAGAGTAGTGAAATCCTTTATCCTTCCTTTCCTCTCTATAGAATCTCTCCCCCTTCTCTCTAAAACACCAGAAAATACCCAAAAATATGGACCCTAAACGAGTTAAATGAAATGGGGGCCAGGTTATAAAAACCCAGGTTTTGTACAGCCGCGGCGCGTGGGGCGCAGCGGGGCGACTGTGCAAAAAGTGCCTGGAAACGACATTTCGAAACATTCTGGAATTGTCCATGCGGATTATAGCGCTTGGGCTGAAGGGAGCCCCTCTGGTGTCTGCACACCCCCAGTGAGCGCAAGTACCTATTTCATGTGAGTACTGAGGGCTGAGAGCCGAGTGATTGAGTTGTTGTGATGAGTTGAGTGATTGTTGCCCTGAGAGGCTGTACTTGCTTTTCCTTTGTTGTTGCACTTAGTTGCTATCTGTCATTGTTGTAAAATTTCTGAAAGATTTTATATCCGGATTACCTGAACTTGAATTGTATAAAAGTAATTTGACTTAAACTGCCGGATTTGAAAGCATGTCTATTCTTTGTTGAAATTATTGAAAATGAACTATAACTGTGTAGCTCGTCACTATCTTCAGTTCCTTATTTATTATTGTTACTTACTGAGTTGGATGTACTCACATTACTCCCTGTACCTCATGTGCAGGTCTAGGTGTTCCCGGACACGATGGACATTGATCTCGTGTGTGGTTGAGTATCAGAGTCTTACGAGGTAGCTGCCGACGTTTGCAGTCCTTGTCCCTCCTTTCTTATTATCTTTTATTTCATGTATTGGCATTTTGGCACAAACTGTTGTAGACTTTGTTTCTAGACTGGCTGTTTAGATGCTCATGATTTAGTGACACCTCGATGTCGGGCTACTTTTCCGCACTTATGCTTTGAGTTTTACCCCGTTTTTATGAAAAACTTTGATTATTTTAAATGTCTTGATTCATTTCTGTTAAATGTTGAAAGTATTTTGAAAATGTCGGCTTGCCTAGTATCACGATAGGCACCATCACGACGAGTTAGGTTTTGGGTCGTGACAACCTCGTAGGCTAAAACTCAATATTTACACCACGAATATGGCAAAATATGCACAGAAATACATAAAAGAATTATCAAATAAGCCTAACAGGCATGGCTCCCTATTAATACTATAGTATAAATTTAATTTCACAAAGAGAGAATTTAAACTCATAAATTTTTCACCACAAGGATCTCGTCCTTACATAACTTCCACCGCGGCTTGTGGCCCAGTTTAAATATTTCACATCATATAAAAATGCGAGCATCTCCTCCTCAACTCCGAATCACAAGTATTTTGCACATTGTGCCAACTGAGATTTTCCATTCCCTTTCTTTCTTCTTTTAAATAAATTCCGTAAACACTTTTCACAATACATAATGAACCCCCGTACCAATAGGGCATATAATTCATAAAATTGAGATCAATTATTCCAAAATCACATCAAAACCCATTGTAATGAGTAATAGAAAGTCACTTTTGGACTTATAGCCCTCAATCGTGTACAAAAATAAAAATGATAGACACAGGCTAACATCATCAAATCTCCCAACAAGGATAAACATATAAGTGGATCACAAAATTACGAAGCTCACCCATAAGCGGAGCATAATAGGAGGACTCGCCTCAATATTCAGAACCGAAATCAAATTAAGGAGAAATAACCCTTTATAACAAATCGGGATCGTACCTGTAACGACACTATCTTGTGTGGTGGCCTCAACCACACCATAGTAAATATATCAATAGGCTGGGCCTTACCCTCTAGGGCGCCCCTACTTGCCTGTCCTCCACCCCTAATTGGTTGTGCACGTGGAGTATTAACAGGAATAACGCATGTACCTGAGTTTTCTGATGAAATCCACCCTTCCCAAGTCTGGAACAATCTCTCATGATGTATCTAGTATCACCACACTCATAAAACCCCTCTGAGGTCGCGGTTGCCCATACTGAGTATATGCCAGATAACTGGAATAACCACTGTAAGAACCTCGTGCTGGTGGTGTACTTTAAGAACTTACTGGAGCACCCTGAGTAATCTGATGTGCGGACTGAGTTGGCCGACTGCTCGAGCCTCCGCCATAATGGGTCATAACTGAAGAGTAAAATCCACTGAACCCTATAGAGCTTCAAGACCTTTTGGTCTCTTTAGACTCATTTTCCTTACTTCAAACACGTTCTAACAACCTGGCAATCTCTACTACTTGCTGAAATGGAATGTCAGTTTGCAATTCTCGAGCTATGCTTATTTTAAAATCATAATGAAGCCCTTCAATGAATCTGCAGGCTCACTCTTTGACTGTAGGAACAAAGATAGATGCGTGTCGGGCTAACTCACTGAACCTGATAGCATATTCTGATACCGTCACGGTGCCCCGACGCAACCGTTCAAACTCTGTGCGCCATGCATCCCATAGAGTCCGGGGAACAAACTCTTTCAAAAATATTTTCAAAAATTGAGCCCAAGTTGGTGGTGTTGAATCGGCTGGTCTGCCCTATTCATAAGCTTGCCACCATCGATACACTGCTCCTGACAACTGAAATTAAGTAAAGGCAACTCCGTTCACCTCCACAATACCCATGGTGCGGAGAATACAATGACATTTTTCTAGAAATCCCTGGGTATACTCAGTAGCTGTGCCACTGAAGGTAGGTGGACTATACCTCTTAAATATCTCAAGTCTCTTTTGTTCTTCTTCTGATGCCTCTGGCCTGACCTCAAGATGAACCGGAATAACAGGTTGTACCGACACCACACCTGGAACCTGACCAATGTGAACCTGTTGCTCTGGAGTACAGGCGGTAGGAGTCTGAACTCCTCGACGTAAGTTCGTGAATGAGATTATTTTGGGATTATAAGTATTACGCTATTTCAAACAAGTGATAAGTAAATTCGTGAAGGTAAGAAGGTAAGCAAATCGAAGAAGATGAGTTTTGTCGAAGTATGACATTTTGAGATAAAATATGGTCCGAACTATAATACCCGACATTTATGGACTAGTGTTATACAAGGTACCACATGACCATGATAGTAAGGTGTGTTAAAAGTAAGTAGTATTTTAAGTAATTTGAGATAATTCTTAATTATGTTGATAATCGAGTAATTATTAATTTTAGTGAGAGATTAACAATTAATTAAGATGTTGGTGGTTAATTGTTGGGAATGGATAAACATCACGTGGCAGCCTTGCATCAAGAAATGGTGACTCTTAAAGTCATATAAAAGGTGGCATTTTAAGAGATATTTGGGTGGCTAAAGTAGGCCTTACCAAGTGGGGGCCACACCGCTATAAAAAGGGACTTTTCTAAAAGTCATTCATTCATTTTTAGGGAAGTTTCACACGGATCTGCTATGGAATAAATAGCTTCACTTTCTAAAGTCATTCATTCATTTTTAGGAAAGTTTCATACGGATCTGCTATGGAATAAATAGCTTCACTTTCTAAAGTCATTCATTCATTTTTAGATTCATACGGATCTGCTATGGAATAAATAGCTTCAACAAAATTTCACATGATGTTATACTGTGTAATAGCAACGGGAGTTTTGCGATTCTAAGGAAATACGGTGCAATCTTTCTCAAGAATATCCTACGGATTTTTCCCTACTTCGATCCACCGATACGTATTGTCACAATCAACGGGCGTTAAAGGGATTGTCAAGAGAATCGGTTCAGGTATGTTAAGGCTATCCCTTCTTTCCTTTTGGCATGATCCAAATAATACAAATGAAACGAGCAAAATACGCAACTTTCATAAATTACTCTATTCATAGAAATACTAGGAGTGTCTATATTCTTGATTCCGCATGTGAATTATTATTATATCTTCTGTTCATGGGTCTCAGAAAAATACGTATTTGATAAAGTTTATCCGAAATGCATATTATTTTTATGACATTCCGAGAAATCTTATTAACGTATTTCTTATGCATTTCATGAATTTATACATATACATTGACCCATGACCAGATGGCATTATATACGCGTATATATATGTATATGGGATATGGAAAAAGATTACGGCGTTATATACGCACCACCACCTAACTCAAGCAATGTGAGCAAAGTCAAGCTTAAGGGACTGTGTGTGCCAGTCACACTAGGTGTCTCCCTCGTGAGTAAGGAATTTTGTTATCCTTGGTATAGAAGGATTACCGCAAGGTGATTAAGGGTTATCGATGATGTGAAAAGATGCCAAAGATAAAGAGATAAAACATCTATAGGTAGCTCGCCGTAACACTAAATCTTAGTACTCCCCTAAAGGGGGGGAATATGGAGTGATGTGGCATTAAGTCAGAATTAAATGGTTATAGTAACTATGGAATGGTAAAGAAGAATGCGAAAACAAAATTGAAAAATGAGAAGAGGATGAGATTGCACCTATTCAAAGCCTATAGATATGCTACGATTCCAGAACATTATGCAAACACGACGTCAAGGAGATAAAGAAAGGGTTCTTTCCCGGGATGTTATTGATGAATAAGGAGCCAGTGCGAAAGGTAAGTTAAGACAAAGGAAATAACCCAAAAAAGATTTCGTGGAATATTGATACGAGAATGGGCCAACGAGTAGTTGGTAGTTGATTCAGGAAGAGCCTATTTATGGCTAGATAGGAGGTTACAGACAAATCAATAGATCATGCAAGATAAACATAGTGAACCCCAACATGGGGAATCCAGTCTCGTAGATATGACATCGTGATCCTTGAGAAATATTCAGATAGGAGTTGGGGAGATAAAGGTACCGTATGGGTGTTACGAGATAAAAGAGAGTGCCACTGGAAGACAATCAAAATATCAGCGCAAAAGCACCCCTACAAGTACTAGGGCGTGGAGCTTTACAGGAGTCAGAGGGTCCTCCCTAAATACTACATCGAAAGTCTAGCTGAGGAAATAAGGAAGAATGTTGGAACCTAAGCTCAGTAACCTGAAGAGGAAATGGTCTTGTAACAACAGTCTCACAACAACATTGTATGCACTCCATAAGAAAGTGATACCTGCCGTGGCTAATGAATGGGAAGTAAAAAAAAATCAAAAGTTGGATTCAAGATCATATGAGTTGCACGAAAACTCCGGCATGCGTGGGAACTAAGATAAGCTAAGTATGCACGCAACAAGGGGCAGAAAGACCATGAAAAGTAATTTCTTACGTTTAAAGAAAGCTAAGATGGAATGAAAGTAAGTATTCGATCAATGATCCAGAGTTAGTTACGTTATGAACGCACTTAAAATTTTGGAGTATTATCCATGCAGCATATATATTGACATTCATACAACCGTAGAAGACTCAAGTATAACTTAAAAGAAGAAATTGAGCCCAGGGCATAGACAATGGATTGAATTGTTAGAAGATTGTATCATGGATATTCCATAGCGCCCATGAAAGGCTAATGTAATAACTAATACCATGAGCCGCTGATCGGAAGATAGCTTAAGCCTACATAAAGGCTGATCAGAAGGAAGAGGAAACTAAAGAGTTACATCAACGAAGTAAATCAGGAGTCTGATTATTGGACCTAGAAAATTATAGTCGTCATGATTGAGAACATTGAAGAATCACTCTTAATATCAGAGGTACAAGAGAGATAGTACAACAACCATTCTCTATAACGGCCCTATGAAAAAGCCAGTTAGAAGAGTACCAGCTTCATAAGAAGTCAGTATGAAGCTTCCACCGGATCGTGTATGCACTAGAGTTGCAAGTATTATAATAGAGCTTCAAGTTGTGGATGTGAATTATACCTATGTGGAAGGAAGGTTATAAAGGAGATAGAAGATATGATGCGAGATTTTAAGGTAAGTAAGGTAAAGATGAACATTGTACGAGATACTCAGGTGCAAAAGGTTGAGAATAATCCATACTTAAGATATAGGGCTAGAAGCATTGCGATTCAATATCCATGAATGATAGCGGTGTCATTAGTGGCATATCTTCTAACCTATGGTTTCTAGGTATCGAGAGGCCTAGTTAAGATAGTAAAGAAGAGTTAGAGATGATGTGATGTCTCGCTTGATATTCCAGAATAACATAAGGAAATCTATGGTGCAAACAAGTTGAAGGAAGGTTGCAAGTAGTATAAATAGATATGTGTAGGTCGCAAAAAAAAAGTATGGTGGAGCGACAAAGTTTTAGGAAGACAGGAGTAAGGATAAGAAAAGGTGAGTGAGAAGGTGACGAGAATGGATAAGTTCTCGGGATTAAACCCATGAAAACAAGAGAGCTGATGGGTTTTTTAAGTTATAGAAAGCTCAGTATAACGTGAATGAACTCAAAGGAGTCAAGACTAATAGCATCTAGAAGAGATGGAATGCTGCTCTGGTAGTAGAATGAGGGTGTAATTGCGATTGATAAGGGATGATAAAGGATGATGTTTGGGCCTTTGATTGAGTAATGAATTGATTTCATGAATTGTACATGATTAAAATAACCACATAAGGTGAATCACATCGGGATGCTATGAAATACGGTTATGAAATCATGGTATCGCCCCAGGTGGATCAGTCTAATCATTTCAAATGTTCCTCGATGAGACGTGAGCCCTAGCGACAGTATTAAATAGAAGGTCAAGTTATCAGTGGTAGATTATAGATCAATATTGAGGTGAATCAATAATGGATGGACAAAAGTCACAAAGTATAAGATGAGATTAGGCTGTCATTCTGGAGATGAACAGTAATGAGGAAGTATTAAAGGACTTAGATTTATACATATAGGATAAGCAACGAGAATAACATGGAGTTTGGTAGCAGGCCTCAGTAACGATAAATCGAAGTAAGAGTTATGGTACAGTATGACCTACCTAGATGCAGTAAAGTCATATGGATGGATAACGGGTCCAAGAAGTAAGATATAGTAATATTCGTAAGTTCAACAAAGTACCGAGCGAAGAACTTCAGTATACCTATAGATGCCCAGAGGGACATCTTGTCAAGCTCTGTATATGTTTACAAGGTGAGACCTAGAGATTGGCTAAAAACTGGAGAAAAATATCTGGAGGGAAGAGTTGCAAAGGCGCACATACAAGGAAAAAGTGCTCATGCATGACAGGAGATAGCTACAGTTACGAGATTGGAAGGATTCCGATCACAAGTCGTTATGTAAGAAAGAGGCCTAAAGGGGGGGAATGTCCTGGACTTTGGATTTATTCACAAAACAATTGCCTATATGACAAGAAGAGTACTAAAGTATTCGGAATACATAGGTTATGAAAATGATAAGCGCATCAGTCAACATTCAAGGACGAATGTTCCAAAGGGGGGAATGATGTTACACCCCATATTTTCGTACGTGAAAGTATGCCATAAATAAATTGATGAAAGCTCGAGGATGGGATGTTACATCCCGCATTTTTGTACGTTAAAGTTTCGTCGTAAGTTAATCGACGTAAGTTCGGTAATGAGATTATTTTAGGATTATAAGTATTACACTATTTTAAACAAGTGATAAGTAAATTCGTGAAGGTGAGAAGGTAAGCAAATCGAAGAAGATGAGTTTCGTCGAAGTTTGACATTTTGAGATAAAATATGGTCTGAGCTATAATACCTGGCATTTATGGACTAGTGTCATACAAGGTACCACATGACTATGATAACAAGGTGTATAAGGTGTGTTAAATGTAAGTAGTATTTTAAGTAATTTGAGATAATTTTTAATTATGTAGATAATCGGATAATTATTGATTTTAGTGGGAGATTAACAATTAATTAAGATGTTGGTGGTTAATTGTTGGGAATGGATAAACATCAAGTGGCAGCCTTGCATCAAGAAATGGTGACTCTTAAAATCATATAAGAGGTGGCATTTTAAGAGATATTTGGGTGGCTAAAGTAGGCCTTACCAAGTGGGGGCCACACCACTATAAAAAGGGACTTTTCTAAAAGTCATTCATTCATTTTTAGGGAAGTTTCACACGGATCTGCTATGGAATAAATAGCTTCACTTTCTAAAGTCATTCATTCATTTTTAGGAAAGTTTCATACGGATCTGCTATGGAATAAATAGCTTCACTTTCTAAAGTCATTCATTCATTTTTAGATTCATACGGATCTGCTATGGAATAAATATCTTCAACAAAATTTCACACGATGTTATACTATGTAATAGCAACGGGATTTTTGCGATTCTAAGAAAATACGGTGCAATCTTTCTCAAGAATATCATACGGATTTTTCCCTACTTCGATCCACCGCTATGTATTGTAGCAATCAACGGGTGTTAAAAGGATTGTCAAGAGAATCGGTTCAGGTATGTTAAGGCTATCCCTTCTTTTCTTTTGGCATTATCTAAATAATACAAATGAAACGAGCAAAATACACAACTTTCATAAATGACTCTATTCATAAAAATACTAGGGGTGTCTATATTCTTGATTCCCCATGTGAATTATTATTATCTCTTCTGTTCATGGGTCTCAGAAAAATACGTATTTGATAAAGTTTATCCGACATACATATTATTTTTATGTCATTCCGAGAAATCTTATTAACGTATTTCTTATGCATTTCATGCATTTATACATATACATTGACCCATGACCAGATAGCATTATATACGTATATATATATGTATATGGAATATGGGAAAAGGTTACGGCATTATATACGCGCCACCACCTGATCAGCTGGTATACGCTGATGATTTGCCCACAGTGGCCGAGATGATATGATGGGATGCCCTCAGAGGCTTGATGATATTATGAACGCATATACCTATGCATGATATGACATTTATACGCATATGCATGACATTATAAATATGAAATGATTTAAAAAGCCATTCAGACTTACATGTTGAGTCTTTTACTCCATGTTTCTCTATGTCTTTTATTTACGGATTTTTATTCCTTACATACTCGGTACATTATTTGTACTAACGTCCTTTTGCCTGGGGACGCTGCGTTTCATGCCCGCAGGTCCCGATAGACAGGTCGGAGTCCTCCAAGTAGGCTATCAGCTCAGCGGAAGGTGTTGGTGCACATAATTTGCTTCGGAGTTGCTTGTTTGGTCAGTATGATTTAGACATGTATTGTTTGGTATGGCGGGGATTTTTCCCGACCTTTATGACAATTATGTATTCTTAGAGGCTTGTAGACAGATGTCATCTACATAAAAGATTGTATGGCCTTGTCGGCCTATGTTCAGTGTACGCGTGGTTATTTTGGTCTTATAGGCCGTATGTCTTACGTATAAGTTAGTATTTCATGTTGTATTCTACTTATCTCACGCTTGCTTCTCTGGCTCAGTTATCTGTGATAGTATGATACAAAAAGATACGTTATATTGGTACTCGATTGAGTAAGGTACCGGGTTCCCATCGCGGCCCATCGGTTTGGGTCGTGACACAGGCGGAACCAAAATAACATGATGTACCTGTACTATACTCGGAACCTGACAAATGTGAACCTGATGTTCTAGAGCACGGGCGGTAGGAGTCTGAGTTGCTCCCCCAATATTTGCAATATTTGGTGTAACAGAGATCAATTCCGCCTAAGTTAATGTACAAAACTTATTCAAGAACTGTGCTAAAGTCTCCTGAAATCCCGGGGGTAACAATAGGTGCTTCTGGTACCTATCCCCCAACTGGAGCTACTGGCGGCTCCTCAACTATTTATCTGACAGGTGCTCTAGTCGCGGCACGTGCCCTTCCTCGGCCTCTACCTCGACCCCGACCTCTTGCGGCCCTAGCAGTATGTGCAGGTGTCAGCTCAGCTGATCCGGTAGCACGTGTCCTCACCATCTGTGGGAGAATAGAGATGCAAAGGCTCAAATTCCAAATTTAACAAATCCCGCACAACAAGAATGAAAGAAGTGGAAATTTCCTGACAGTTCTGTAGCCTCTCGAAGATAAGTACAGACGTCTCCGAACCGATCCGCAAGACTCTAATAAACTCGTTTGTGACTCGTAGAACCTATGAACCTAGAGCTCTGCTAGGTAAGCCGACTATAACAACAAATCAAGCCATTTTTTTTTAAAAACATACAAATTAATACAAGTGTCAATACAAACTCCCAAGATTGGTAATACTGATTCAGGAACTCTAACTGAATACATGAAATGATATCAAGGGTCGAATACTCAATACTGTTTGAATAATAATTAACAGTACAATAAAATAGAAAGACTCCAAGGAACTGCGACGACCGAGCAACTCTACCTTGAATCCTTGCGATCACACTATAACTCTGTCTGGGTCTGATATCTCCAATACCTGGCTCTGCACAAAAATATGCAGAAGTGTAGTATGAGTACACCACAGTCGATACCTAGTAAGTATCAAGACTAACCTCGGTGGAGTAGTGACGAGGTATAGTCAAGACACTCACTAGTGTAATAACTTGTGTAATATAGTATACAAAAATAATAGAAAACAAATAGCAGTGATAGCAACAATAATGAATTAGTGATGTAAACAACCAGGCAACAAGAACTCCATAAATATTGCTCAAATAGATAATGAACACAAGTACAACCAATAATAAAGTCCTTCAAAATATACATCTTTCATCTATAAGGTTTTCAATAGAAATCTCTAGAACATAATCCTTTCCAATAAATATATTTTGAATATACTTCTTTCAAACAAATATTCTTCAAATATAATTCTTTCAAATAAATAATTTTCGAATACAATTCTTTCAAATAATATTTTGAATAAAATCCTTCCAAATAAATATTTTGAATATAAATCATTCAAATAAAAGTCACCTTGTGACACCTCATTTCATAATCATAAAATACGGGTCTCAGCTCACTTTCATATTTTTCGTAACACGGGTCTCAACCCACTTTCATATTTCCACGGCACTTCATGCCCATAATTAAATCATCATATTTTCCCCGGCACCTCGTACCCATATTTCATGTCACATATGCACGGGCAGTTCACGTGCCAATAATAAAAACCATCATATTTTTCCCGGCACCTCGTTCCCACGTTTCATCTCTGTTGCGGCGTGCAACCCGATCCCATATAATATTATCTGTCCGACAATAGCCACAGACTCACAATTTCAGCATAGATCAGACTATTATCAAGTTTACCGAAACAACAAGACAAGTTGTACAAGATATAAGGATAAACACAAGGAAAATCACAACATCACATAAAAATCACCAACACAATAATCTCACATAATCACATATCATCCCTGACACTAGCCACCCTTATATCTCCTATAGCCGCCCGTATCACTCTATAATAATAGCCACCCTTATCTCTCCGCCCTAACAATATCAATAGCTACCCTTGTCACTCCTATTGCTACCCTTATCGCTCCGCTCATACAGTATCCCAACACACATAAGCACAATGAAATTCCACCCTTATACCCATATAATGTCAACAGTGGAATGTCACCCTTATGTCCTCAGAATAATAACTCCAATCACACAACAATTTACACATAATATTATCACAATAACACAATACAATAATTCATATAACGATTTGCCCATAGTCCACAACCAACTCCAAAGATATAACAAAATCAATAAATTTCTCAACAAATAGCCCAAGGCTCCACACAACGAATATAAACTTCAACACAACAACAGAGATGGAAAAGTAAATCAGCATAGGACAACACCTTCTTTAATCTAAATTTTAGATAATTATGTTAATGCCTCCTTTTAGACTTATTTAATGATTACTTACAGATAAGAAATCCATAATGAATTTAATTCCAAGAAAATATCAAATCAACGAACCCACGGAATTCACATAAAAATCCAAGTGGCAGTTACACCAAATTATCATACAAAATACAAACTCGACAAACAAGGAATGAGGCATGACAAATTCAAGGATTTACTAAGTTCCAACAATTTTCCAATTTAGTACTTAAGGGTGTCTACGAATTTAAATCAATATAATTTGCACATATAAACCAAGTACGTACTCATCACCTCGCGTACATGGTTTTCAATTACACATTTTTCACATAAGACTCAATGCCTAAGGGGTAATTCTCCCACTCAAGGTTAGGCAAGATACTTACCTCGCTTTGCAACCAAATTCAAGATTTGAATAAACCTTTTCCTCGTGAATTCGTGTCCGAAAGTTTCAAATCTAGTCATAAACAATTCAATATACTCAATATGAATCGTAGGAATTAATTCCATATGAAATTACTAATATTCCGGATTAAAATCCAAAATTCATTTTCAAAATCGATAGTGGGACCCACGTTTTGAATCCCGAAAAACTCACAAAATCCGAACACCCGTTCCGATACGAGTTCAACCATACAAAAATTATCGAATTCCGACATCGGATTGCCCTTCAAATCTTCAATTAAAATCTTTGAAGATTTCTGCCATTTTTCAACCCAATCTTTACCCATTTGAGCTTAACATTTTTCCCACAACCTTATTGGTACAAGCATGTATAACTAATTCTCTCATATCCAAAATTGATCTTACTAATTACCCATTTCTAGTGAGATTTTGAAATTAAAGAATTGGGGAAAGAAATTCTTACCTCTTTGAAGCTCTAGAAACACTTTGATGCAACTTCAAGGTTTGATTCAAGGTAGAGTAGTGAAATCCTTAGTCCTTCCTTTCCCCTCTCTAGAATCACTCTCCCCTCTCTCTAAAACACCAGAAAATACCCAAAAATATGAACCCTAAATGAGTTAAATGAAATGGGGGTCAGGTTATAAAACCCCAAATTTTGTACAGCCGCGGCGCGTGGGGCGCCCAGGGCGGCTGTGCAAAAAGTGCCTGTAAATGACATTTCGAAACATTCTGGAATTTTCCACAGGCGCGGCGCATGGGGCGGTGCGTGGGGCGGCGTGGTAGTGTTAAATTCCGCCAACATTTTGTAATTTTGTCATAACTTCTTGTAGGAGTGTCCAAATGATGAACGGTTTGAAGCGTTATAAACTAGACTAGAAGATATTTCATTTGATAGGTTTTCAATCACATAAATCCTTATATATAAGTAGATATACTCGTCCAAAATTTGGTCTTGTGCGTACTCATTTGGAACTTTAGTCTATCATGAAATTTTCAACTTGACTTAGGCTTAGGCCTCTCCTTAGACCCCACATCACTTATAATATGCCTCGTACACTTATTATCATATCCAATTGATATCCGTCATATTAATAGTCCTTGTCTGCATACAAAATAATATAATTAGCACACATCAACTTTCTAATTTCGGCAAAATACGCCGAATTTTTCTACGGACTTCCAACTCCAATTCCGGGCATACGGGTATGTCCGAAATCACCATACGAAGCTATTGGAACCATCAAAGTTCCATTCCGGGGTCATTTTCCCAAAAGTCAAACTCCGATCAACTCTTTTCATTTAAGCTTCCAAAACAAGAATATATTGTTCTTTCAATTAAATCTCGAATCATCCGAAAACCAAGCTCGATCGCACGCACAAGTCATAATACACATTACGAAGCTGCTCAAGATCTTAAGCTATAGAACGGGACGCTAATTCTTAAAATGATAAGTCGGGTCGTTACATGTGAGTTTAATACGTAGAATTTGGGTAGATTCTTAACATGCAAGTTGTAGAAATCATGGGTTTAGTTGAAAAACCTAGGTTTTGATAAAAATGGGATTTAACAACGAAAATGCTTATGAAATTTGGTAAAAATCATATATTTGAGTTAGTGAGGTTATGGGTAACATTTATCTTCAAAAATTTCCAGAATCCGGGCATGTGTGCCCGGAAGTGAATTTAATTTATATAATGTTTGGCTGGCTTCGGATTGTTCGACACCAAGTTGAGGCCTTAGAGTGAATTTGTGGGCCAGAAAGTGAGCTTCGAGACGAGGTAAGTCTCTTGCCTATCCTTGTAAGAGGGAATTTACCAATATGTGCTTTAAATTACTATTTGCTTCTAATTGTGGGGGCTACGTACGTACGAGGTGACGAGAGTCTGTGCGTAGCTACAAATCATGCTTAAGTCCGAGTAGTTTTAGGACCCAATCATGAAATACTTGTATAATTGCACTTTACTTGTTTATTTAAGTGCTCAAATTATATTAAACCTTGATAAAGAATTCGTAAAGACCAAATTTCACTTACTTTGAGTTTTGGCAGGTTACTTGACCGTTAATAGAAATTATATTTTTGTAATGACCCTGTAACGACCCGACTTGTCGTTTTAAGAATTTATGCCCCGTTTAGTGACTTAAGGTCTCGAGCAGCTTCGCAATATGTATTATGACTCGCGGGTGTGGTCGAGTTTGATTTACTAAAGATTCGGAATTTAATTAAAAGAACAATCCTTAATTTGAAGCTTAAATGGAAAGAGTTGACCGGAGAGTTGACTTCTGAGCAAACGACTCCAAAATGAAATTTTGATGATGTCAATAGCTCCGTATGGCGATTTTGGACTTAGGAGCGCGTCCGAAAAATTATATGGAGGTCCGTAGTGGAATTAAGCTTGAAATGCCGAAAATTAAATTTTTGGGAAGTTAAACCGGAAGTGGACTTTTTGATATCGGGGTCGGAATGTGATTCCGAGAGTTGGAACAGCTCCGTTATGTTATTTGGGACTTGCCTGCAAAATGTGACATCATTCCGGGTTGATTTGATAGGTTTCGGCACAAGTTTTAGAAGTTGAAAGATTTGAAATTTATAAGTTCGATTCATGGTGCGATGCGTAGTTTCATCGTTAGTTGATGTGATTTGAGGGCTCGACTAAGTTCGTATGGTGTTTTAGGATTGGTTGGTATGTTTGGTTGAGGTCCCGGGGGACTCGGATGAGTTTCGGGTACTTAACGGATTAAAAGTTTGATTTGTGTTGCTGCTAAGTCTTCAGACTTCTGGTATTTTCGCACCTGTGGTGAAGAGGCCGCAGGTACGAGAGCGCACATGCGGAGAGGCAAGCGCAGAAGCGGAAAGGTGGAGGAGCGCCAGGGGTCGCAGATGCGAGGAAAATTCCACATCTGCGATGCCCGCAGATGCGGATTTTGGCACGCAGAAGCAAGATGAAGCGCAGGTGCGGCTTGGACGTGCGCACCTGCGGTCGCGCAGATGCGGCTAATTATGCGCAGGTGCGGTCACGCCTGGGCAGAAAAGAGAAATCTGAGGGTTTGGTTTCATTCTTCGTTTTTGGACTTGAGAGCTCGGAATTTGGCAATTTTTCGAGAGATTTTCAGAGGAAACGTTGGGTTAATGATTCCTAACTCATTTTTGGTTGTATTCCATTAATCTACAGTTGTTTTCTCCATTTAGTTTCGGATTTTTGGGGTTGAAATTGGGAAAAATTGGAAGAACTTCTTCAATGAAGATTTCAAGTTTTGAAAGGGGATTTGTGGTCGGATTTGAGTAATTCTTATATGTTGGACTCGTGAGTGAATGGGTGTTCATATTTTGTAATTTTACCCGATTCCGAGAAGTGGGCCCCACGGGCGATGTTGAGTTAATTTCGGAATTTTTGTTAAAATGTTGATTTTGTTAATTAGATGAGTCTATTATTGTTGTAACTATGATATGTAATTCCGATGCTTATCCTTATTTGAATTGTTGAATTTTCCTCGTAATTGCTCAACCTCAAAAATGAGTTTAGATAACCTATATCTTAGTTGACTTGCCATTATTTGGAACTATTTGACTCGTGTTGGCTTCTTATTGTTAACTTGAATATTGTGGAATCGTTGCCACATTTTTGTTTTGTTTTCCCTTATTTAGTTGTTCTCCTTGTGCCTAACATTCTTTACTGTGGTTATTTCTTGTGAATGAGTTATACCATTCTTGTGAGTTAGATTCTTGAGTTGATTTGCTCGCCGTACTTTGCATTTCTGTCATTGTTGCTTTTGTACTCGTTGTGGTGATTTATGAGGTTTCTGTCGTGTTATAGTTGTTATCTTTGTTGTTTGCGCTGCATATTTAAATTGGGACTACGGACGTATTCTAGGTGATCCCCCAGCACTGCATATTTAAATTAGGACTACGGATGTATTCCGAGAGATCCCCCAGTACTACATATTTATTACGGGACGGTATTCCGGTAGATTCCCTACTGTGGTTATATCTGTGTTCGGGGCTGCAAATCTTCCATGCTCAGGTGTCACAGGGTGACTTATACTCGAAGGATATGATTTGAAAAGTTTATATTTGAAAAGTATTTGTCTCGAAGGAACTATATTTGAAGATATTTATTTGAAAGGGTTATACTTGAAAAGTATTTATCTTGAAAGAACTATGTTTGAAGGCTAATTATTTGAAAAGTTTATATTTGAAAAGTATTTATCTTGAAGGAACTATATTTGAAGATATTTATTTGAAAGGATTATATTTGAAAAGTATTTATCTTGAAAGAACTATGTTTGAAGGCTAATTATTTGAAAAGTTTATATTTGAAAGGTTTTATCTTGAAAGAACTATGTTTGAAGGAAGTATATTTCAAAAATAATTTCTTATTGGAAAGGATTATATTCTAAAGACCTCAATTTAGAAAAAAAACATACGGGTGAAAGTTTACACTTGAAGGATTTTGACTAATTTATTGGGGTTGTTGGCTGAGACTTGATGTGAAAACTATTGCAGCTGCCGAGTTACTACTTGCCTTTATTATATTGTGATTTCTGGATTTGGGTTGTGTTTTCGTTCATTCTTCTGTGTCTTATTCTGGTGTTTCGCTGTTACTTGCTATTTTTCCTTCCTTATTGCAGTTGCTATGTCGTTAGCCATATCTCGGGGTCCTTAGATAGATGTCATGTTCTGTCATCCCTATACTTATACTTCTTCAGTTTATTAGACCAGTGGGTGTCTTGACTAGTCCTCATCACTACTTCACCGAGGTTAGTCCTGATACTTACTGGGCACCGCTGTGGTGTGCTCATGCTACTCTTTTGCACATTTTTTTGTGTGCAGATCCAGATACTTGTTCGTTAGCTATCTGTGTGGAATGTTACTGTGGAGACTCAAGGTAAACCTGTTGTTGCGTTCGCAGGCTTCAGAGTCACCTTCAACTTTTCGTTTTGCGCTATTTATTCTTATTTCTAGACAATTATATTTAGATGTTTTCTTGCAAACATTCTATAGAGCTTATGACTTGTATTATCGGTTTTGGGAATTTTAAGAGATTCGATTTAAATAATGTTGTTTTAATTATTGTTAGGCTTACCTAGTCCCTAAGACTAGGTGCCATCACGATTCCCAAATGGAGGGAAAATTGGGTTGTGACAGACCCGACCAGTTGTTTTGAGTATTACAGCCCCGTTCCCCCATTTACTGCTCAATTGTGCTTTACAATTGTTATATGACTTTCCAGGGTAATTGGTTCGGGTTCGGTAAGGTCTTGGAATAAATTGGAACACTTAGTTCCAAAGTTTAAAACTTAACTTAAAAAGGTTGGGTGGATATCGACCTATGTGTAAACGACCCCAGAATAACATTTTGATGATTCCAATTGCTCTGTATGGTGATTTTGGACTTAGGAGCGTGTCCAAAAAATTATTTGGAAGCCCGTAGCTAAATTAGGCTTGAAATGGCGAAATTAGAAATTTAAGTTTGGAAGTTTGACCGGGGAGTTGACTTTTTGATAGCGGGGTCAGAATCTAGTTCTGAAAATTTTCATAGGTCCGTTATGTTATTTATGACTTGTGTGAAAAATTTGAGGTCAATCGGACTTGATTTGACAGGTTTCAGTATCGAATGTAGAAGTTAGAATTTCATAGTTTCATTATGCTTGATTCGAGGTATGATTCGTATTTTTAGCATTGTTTGATGTGATTTGAGGCTTCGACTAAGTTCGTATGATGTTTTAGGCCTTGTTGGTGTATTTGGTTGAGGTCCCGGGGGCCTCGAGTGAGTTTCGGATGGTTAACAGATCAAATTTGGACTTAGAACAATTGAAACTTGTTGCTGCCTACTAATACAATCACACATACGGAAATTGGTTTGTAGGTGCGAGCTCGCAAAAGCGAGCATGGAATCGCAGAAGCGTGTTGTCCAAAGAAGCGGACAAAATGTCGTAGAAGTGCGACCGCAAAAGCGACCACATGGTCGCAGACGCGGCCTGGGCTAGGAGTGCACTGGACCGCAGAAGCGGATGCTTCTTCGCAGAAGCGGGCTCTGGTCCACATAAGCGAGAATGGTGTAGAAGCGGGACAAAAAACCGCAAAAGTAGTTACGCAGAAGTGGTTAAAAGTTTCGCAGAAGCGGAACCTCTGGATAGTGTACAAAAATAGAGGGTTTCAACATTTTTGTCATTTTGGACATTTTCAACACGGTTTTGGGCGATTTTCAGAGAGAATTCACGGGAAATATTGAGGCAAGTCACTTGTGATCATAGTTAGTCAATAATATTGGATTATCATTGAGTATTTCGACTAGATTACGTGTTTTTGAGGTGAAACTAGAGGATTTGGGCCTAGGGATTTGAAAATATGACTTGAGGATTTGAAGGTCGAGTTGATGTCAGAATTTGGTAAATTTGGTATGGTTGGACTCGTGGCTGAATGGGCGTTCATATTTTGTAACTTTTGTCGGGTTCCAAGAAGCGGGCCCCACGGACGATTTTTGAGTTAAATTTCGGATTTTGTTGGAAAATTAATATTTTCATATGAAATTAATTCCAATAATTTGTATTGAGTGAATCACATTAGTTATGTCTAGATTCGAGGCGTTTGGAGAGCGATTCATGAGACAAGGGTATAGAGGAGTAAAGAATTACATGTTTTGACGTAAGTAACATTTCTAAACTTGGTTCTAAGGGTCTGAATCCCTGAAATTTTGTGTTATATCAATTGTTGGAGGTGACACACATGCTAAGTGTGTGGGCGTGCACCATATAAATCAAGACTTGAATAAATTTTTTGGAGTTGTAAAAGAATTAAGGAATCATGTTATTATCCGCATATTTCCATGTGTTAGAGAAATTGAGCAGAGACTCGTATTAAAGATCATGTTTAGGCTACGTGCCGATATTTTGGGACACATAGGGTCGTGTTGTTGTTGAATTTAATTGTTTAAAAATATTCATTTCATACTCAACCATGTTCATCCATTGTGATGATATTTATGGGATCAGGGCTTCCCTCCTGCAGTAGGCCATATCGGCTATATATATATTATTATTATATGGATCGGGGTTGCCCGCCTGCAGCAGGCCATATCGGCTTTATATCACACTTGGGCTGAAGGAGCCCCTCCGGAGTGTGCACCCCCCCATAGTAAGCGTAGATGATTTATATTTGGGATGGACTTCCTAGGGCATGGACTTGCCTTACTTATTTATATTTGTGATGAATTTTTCCTGGACATGGATTTTGTTCGAATCATTATAATTTGGGGATAAATTTATCCTTGGGCTAGATTTAGCCTTATATAGTACTGAGTCACTGACTTTCAGTTGATGTGTGTGTGTGTGTGTATATATATATATATATATATATATATATATATATATATATATATATATATATATATATATATATATATATATATATACACACACACACACACACACACACACACACACACACACACACACACACACACACATTTGTGATCGTGAGTACACGAGGTTTTCCCACTGAGATGTCATATTCCTCATATCTTTCAGTCTTGATCTATTTTACTTGTACTAAGGTTAACTGTTGAACTTGAAAGCATGCCTACATTTATGTACTGTTATTTCTATACTGGACTGTACCTGCTGAGCTCGTTACTACTTTTAGCCCATAGGTTATTCTTGTTACTTATTGAGTTGGTTGTACTCATACTACACTATGTACCTCATATGCAGATCCAGCTGCTTCCGGACACCGCGATTGTTAGATCTCAGGGTATTATCAGTTGGAGAATATCGAGGTAGCTGCCTGGCGGCCGCTGACCTTGACTCTCTTCCTTTAAGTTATTGTACTATTCTATATTTTCAGATAGTGTTTTTATCAGTCAGACTTTGTTATTATTTAGATGCTCATGTACTCAATGACACCAAGTTTTGGAAGTGTTTTGTATCTGAAATTGTGAGGTTTTCTATTGAATTCAAATATTATGTTTTATTGAGGTTGTCGGCTTGCCTAGTATTGAGATAGGAGCCATCACAACATACAAATTTTGGGTTGTGACAAGTTGGTATCAGAGCCTAGGTTACATAGGTCTCACCAGTCATGACAAGGCTTGGTAGAGTCTTGCGAATCAGTACGGAGACGTCTGTACTTATCTTCTAGAGGCTATCGAACCCTTAGGAAAAATTTCACTTTCTTCTACTCTGTCGTGCGAATTTGTTGATTTCGGAAACTAAATTCTTGTTATTCTATTCTCTCACATATGGGGAGGACACGTACTACCAGATCAGACGGTCAGCCACCAGTTAGGGCCGCGAGAGGCTGGGGCCGTAGTAGAGGTCGAGGTGTAGCTCGTACAACAGTTGGAGCAATACCTGTAGCACCACCAGTTGCTCCAGCTCAGGAGCAAATTCCAGATATAGCTATACCAACAGAACCAGATCAGGCACCAGTTGTGCCTATTGTGATTCCAGGCCTTCAGGATGCTCTAGCACAGATATTGACAGTTTGCACTGGCCTTACTCAGGTGGTTTCGGCTCAGTCCGCACCTGCCACTTCTCAGGCCGTGGGAGGTATTCATACCCCTGTTGCCCATACTCCAGAGCGGGTAGTGCAGGGACTTCAGATACCAAGGGCACCACTAGTCCAGCCGGTTGCAACTGCTCAGTCCCCGGTTGTCCCCGTTATGGCTGATGGTGAGCAAAGGAGACTTGAGATATTTGGGAGGCTTTGACCTCCATCATTTAGTGATGCTAATTTAGATGATGCTCATGTTTTTCTGGATAAATGCCAGCAGATGCTTCAGACAACGGGTATTCTGGAGACCAGTAGGGTCTCGTTTACTACTTTTCAGTTTTCTAGGGATGCCTTCTGATGTTGGGAGACTTATGAGAGGAACAGACCAGTTGGTGCAGCACAACTTTTATGGCATGAGTTATCCGTATTATTTTGGAGACGTTTGTGCCACATACCCGCAGAGAGGAACTGCGCAGGAAGTTCGAGTACTTACTCCAGGAGGACTTGTCTGTGACTTAGTATGAGATGCGGTTTTCAGAGTTGGTTCGTCATGCAGTTTGGTTGGTTCCCACTGAGAGGGGAAAGATTAGGAGGTTCATTAATGGCCTCAACCAGCAGTTCCATTTTGTTATGACTTTGGGGAATGTAGCAGGTCCTAGATTCGACGAGGTGGTTGATAGTGCTCAACGGCTAGAGATGGCCCGTACTCAAGAGCTTGAGGATATGGAGGACAAGAGGACTCGTGGTCCGGGTAATTCCAGTGGTGTTTCTTCTGGGGGACAGTCCTATCATAGTAGGGGCCGTCCTTATAGGCCCGCTTAGATGGCTCGTTCAGCTCATCATGGCGTATCAGCTAGCCATGGTCCATGCAGTGCTCGACAGAGTCAGTCTTCTCAGTTCAGGGTTCATCGGTACCAGGTTCTTCTGGTAGTTATTCTGGTTCTCGAGGTCCGCTTATGAACTTGCCACCATTTTTTGAGAGGGATTGCTATGAGTGTGGAGAGCTGGGTCATGTGAGGAAATATTATCCCCGTTTTTCACGAGGTACAGTTCATCAGAAGAGTCAGGCTATAACTCTTGCACCAGTTGCTCTACCACCGGCACAGCCAGCTCGGGTTAGGGCCCAGTCAGCTAGGGAGTCACCCGAGAGGGAGAGCTGATCAGGTGGCGGTCAGGCCTGATTCTATGCTTTTCCTGCCAGGCCAGATGCCGTTGCTTCAGACGCAGTGATCACAGGTTTTGTCTTAGTGTGACACAGGGAAGCTTCTATATTATTTGTGTCACGACCCATGCATAGGTAAATGGGCAACTGGTGCCTTACTCAACTGAGTACCAATGTAACATATCTTTCTTATCATACCATCATGGGTAAATGGGCCAGAAGGGCCGTCATGAGATAACCAGAATAAAACATAAGGGAATACTAAATATAGGACGACTCAACATGATATAGAAAGTTATACATGTGACATACAGGCTTATAAGGCCGACATGATCATTTTTATACTTAAAACATAGGCCGATAAGGCCATACAAATATCCATATACATGACATCTGTCTACAAGCCTCTAAGAGTACATAAATGTCATAAAGGTCGGGACAAGGCCCCTCCATACCAATCAATATATGTTCAAATCATACTGACCAAATAGGCAACTCCGGAGCAAGTGGAGTGCACAAACACCTTTTGCTGAGCTGATAGCCTACTAGGAGAACTCTCAAACTGTCTATCAGAACCTGCGGGCATGAAACACAGCATCCCCAGGCAAAAGGTACGTCAATACAAATAAAGTACCGAGTATTTAAGGCATGAAAGTAGTATATAAAAGACATGAAAGAAACATGGAGTAAATAACTCAACCTGTAATTCTGAATAGCTCTGTGAATCATGAAAAATTTATAATGTCATGCATGTGCGTATAAATGTCATACCATGCATAGGTATATGCGTATATAACATCATCAAGCCTCTGAGGGCATCTCATCATATCATCTCAGCCTCTGTGGGCGAAATCATCAACGTAGACCAGCTGATCAGGTGGTGGAGCGTATATAACGCCATAACCTTTCCCCTTATCCCATATACATATAATATACGAGTATATAACGCATCTGGTCATGGGTTAATGTACATATATAAATAAATGCAATGCATAATAAGTAAGTCAATAATATCTCTCGGGATGTCATAATATCAATATTCCTTCGATTAATATCATGAAATAAATTTTATCAACTTACGTATTTTCTGAGACCTATGAACAGACGATATAATAATAGGACACATGGGGAATCAAGAACATAGGCACCCCTAGTACTTCTAAGAATAGAGTCATTTGTGAAAGTTTTGCGTTTGCTCATTTCGTTTGTATCATATGGTTCATGACAAAAGGAAAGAAGGGATAGCCTTAATATACCTTAACTCCATTGAGTCCTTAATACCTTCAAAACAATTCTTCAAACAACTCAACTCAATCTACCATAGCATAAGGAGATTCAAAATCAGTGTTGAGTAAAGGCTAAGTCCGCAACATAGAATAGTAGCTTGTCCGCAACTTACAAGAGCCTCCTCCAATACCATATACCAACAACAATGACCAGAGCAATCCAGCAATACATAATTATCAATAACAAGACACCATATAACAACAACAAGTCACAACTACTTTACCACGAGCGGCAAGCTCCAATTGGAATCTGTATACCCCATATCACCCCTTATAGACTTCTTAATTTAACTTAATAGTATCATTAAAATGATAATGAAGTCATTCATCAATGATTCCACACTTATACCATATATTTATAATAAAGAAAACTATCCACGACTCTAATTGACTAGTTCATGTCTAGTCCATCCATTTAACTTAATCAAAGTCAAGATAACCTTAAGCACATATAAGAACACAATATACATACCTCCTACAGTATCTTCAAGTTGAAATCCAAGTTACATTTAGCTTATAACATCCCTCAATGTTAATACAACACCATCGAAGTGACTTAAGCTAATCTTCACTTGGAATCTCAAGTTTCATATGTTTCTTTCATCAATTCACTTGATCAACATATATACATGCATAATAACATAAACCATATCATAATAAAGTTATTTTCACCATTTTTCAGACATAACAACATATATATATATATATATCTTACTTTTTCAAGTGTTATCTTGTAATCTTCATCCAAATAACTTAACCAACACATAGATAAGATTAATCCCAAGAAATAGGGTGTTATACATACCTTAAATAATCTGTAAACCATCGAAACAAAGCTTCCCTTAGCTTACAAGCACCCTTAATCACATCACAATACCATAGAGACTCTCTTCTTCACTTAGGGTAACTTTGATGTTTGATTATGGTGTATTTCTTTGGAATTTATTTGGAGCCTTTGGGGAACTATTTGGGAGGTTTTAGAGAGTGTTATTCTAGAAGGAGGGTGAAAATGAGCAAAACGCATCCCAAAAACGAGATAAGAATAAGTGAAGGTCGGCCCCCGACCAAGTGGGTCCCATAGGGGCTTCCTACGCAGTCTTGCAAAATCGCAAATATCTCTCTACACCGATGTCGTATTGACAAACGGTTTACATATTTAAAAACTAGATACATTCAGCTTTAATTTCATATAAAGATCTCCCCGTAACTCTTAATATACTGGGAGAAAACTACCTCGCAACCTGGCCTATAAACCTGCCAGTTTCTCCGAAGTGCAACGATGTGACTTGGTGACCCTATTTTAAGAATCTATATTTCTCTACCCAAATATCATATTAATAAATGATTTGGACCGTTAGAAACTAGGTTCAAATACCTTTATTTTGGTATGATATATGTCCCAAAATGACATCATAAAGCTTACGAATTTAATTTCTCAAAATGGCTCGTTACAAGGCAAATCTTAGCTTGATTTTTTCCAAACTTTATATTTTATATTCAAACATCATACATAGTTATATCATGACTTTAAACACATTTAAATCATGATTAACAAGTCTCTTATTTATCTTAACTTACTTAAGACTTTAGTAAACCTTTTTTATCCTTGTAAAAGGATTTCGTCCTGTTTAAGCTTACATTAGATAATCCTATAATGACAGTGACGTCTGAAGTACGGGGTGTAACAACATTAAATCACTTCATATACTTTCAAAGATGATCTCATTTCCGAACTTACATCAATTGACTTACGACGTACTTTCACGTACAAAAATATGGGGTGTAACTATTTGACCCTAGTTCCACTTATTCGTATATATCACCATACTTTATTCATTATATGGATATGCCCCGTGAGTCCTTAGTTTCACCTGTTCATGTATCTACGCTGATAGGCGATACTATTATTGTAAATCATGTGTATCGGTCGTGTGTGGTAACTATTAGGGGACTGGAGACTAGAGTTGATCTTTTATTCTTAGTATGGTCGATTTTGATGTTATCTTGGGTATGGATTGGTTGTCTCCATGTCATGCTATTCTGGACTGTCACACAAAAACAATGACGTTGGCGATATCGGGATTGCCAAAGGTCGAGTGGAAAGATTCTCTAAATTATGTTCCCAGTAGTGTAATTTCTTATTTGAAAGCCCAACGTATGGTTGGGAAGGGGGTTTTGTCATATTTAGCCTTTGTGAGATATGTTGATGCAGATACTCCTACTATTGATTCTATACCGGTAGTGCAAGACTTTCCAGATGTATTTCCTGTAGACCTACCGGGTATGCCACCCGACAAGGATATTGATTTCGGTATTGACTTGGTGTCGGGCACTCAGCCCATTTTTATTCCTCTGTATCGTATGGCACCAACTCAATTGAAATAATTGAAAGAGCAACTTCAGGAACTTCTTGATAAAGGGTTTATTAGGCCTAGTGTATCACCTTGGGGTGCACCAGTTCTATTTGTGAAAAAGAAAGATGGTACTATGCGGATGTGTATCGACTATAGGCAGATGAACAAAGTTACAATCAAGAATAAGTATCCCTTACCGTGTATTGACGATTTATTTGACCAGCTTCAAGGAGCGATGGTATTCTCTAAAATTGATTTGAGATCCGGGTATCACCAGTTGAAAATTCAGGATTCGAATATTCTAAAGACGGCATTTAGGACCCGTTATGGTCACTATGAATTTCTCGTGATGTTGTTTTGGCTGACCAATGCCCCAGCAACATTTATACACTTAATGAATAGTGTATTTCAGTCGTATCTTGATTTAATTGTCATAGTATTTATTGATGATATCCTGGTGTACTCACGTAGCTAGGAGGAACATGCACAACATTTGAGTATTGTACTACAGAGGCTGAGGGAAGAGAAAATTTATGCCAAATTCTCTAAGTGTGAGTTCTGGCTTAGTTCGGTGGCATTCTTGGCACACAGTGTGTCTAGTGAAGGGATTAAGGTGGATCTGAAGAGAATAGAGGCAGTTTAGAGTTGGCCCGGGCCATCTTCAGCTACTGAGATTCATAATTTTCTCAGATTGGCCGGTTATTATCATCACTTCGTGGAGGGTTTCTCGTCTATTGCATCGCCTTTGACTAAATTGACCTAGAAGGGTGCTCCATTCAGGTGGTCGGATGAGTGTGTAGAAGTTTTTAGAAGCTCAAGACTTCCTTGACCACAACTCCAATTCTTGGATTGGTATTGGGTGTGTCTTAATCTAGGAGGGTAGAGTGATTGATTATGCTTCATGCCAGTTGAAGCCACATGAAAAGAACTACCATGTCCATGATTTAGAATTGGCAGCCATTGTTCATGCATTGAAGATTTGGAGGCACTATCTCTATGGTGTGTCTTGTGAGGTATTTACAGATCATTGGAGTCTTCAACACTTATTCAAACATAACGATCTAAATTTGAGGCAGCGGAGATGGTTGGAGCTGCTAAAGGACTATAATATCACTATTCTGTATCATCCCGAAAAGGCCTATGTGGTGGCTGATGCCTTGAGTAGAAAGGCGATGAGTATAGGTAGCCTTGCATTCATTCTTGTTGGTGAAAGACCTTTTGCAGTTGATGTTCAGACCTTGGCTAATAAGTTTGTGAGGTTAGATATTTCGGAGCCCGGTCGGGTTCTAGCTTGTGTAGTTTCTTGGTCTTTCTTATATGACCACATCAGAGAGCGCCAGTATGATGATCCCTATTTGCTTGTCCTTAAAGACACAGTTTAGCATGGTGATGCCAGAGATGTTACTATTGGGGATAATGGGGTATTGAGGATGCATAGTAGGATTTGTATGCCAAATGTAGATGGGCTGGGTGAATTGATTCTTGAAGAAGCCCACAGTTTGTGGTATTCCATTCATCCGGGTACCGCAAAGATGTATCAGGACTTGAGACATTACTACTGGTGGAGAAAAATGAGGAAAGATATAGTGGGGTTTGTAGCTTGGTGTTTAAATTATCAGCAGGTGAAGTACGAGCATCAGAGACTGGGCAAATTGCTTCAGCTTGAAATTTCGGAATGGAAGAGGGAGCGTATTACCATGGACTTCTTAGTTGGGCTCCCACAGACTTTGAGGAAGTTTGATGTTGTTTGGGTGATTGTAGACCAGTTGACAAAGTCTGCGCATTTTATTCCAGTCGGTACTACTTATTCTTTGGAGCAGTTGTCTCAGATTTATATCTGCGAGATTGTTCGCCTACACGGTGTGCCAGTGTCCATCATTTTAGATCGGGGCACGCAGTTTACATCACAGTTTTGGAGAGCAGTACAGTGAGAATTAGGTACACAGGTTCAACTGAGTATATCATTTCACCCTCAGACGGACGGCCAGTCCGAGCGCACTATTCAGATATTGGAAGATATGCTACGCGCTTGTGTTATAGATTTTGGAGGTTCTTGGGATCAGTTTCTGCCACTTGCAAAGTTTGCTTACAATAACAACTAATAATCGAGCATTCAAATGGCTCTGTATGAGGCTTTATATGATAGACAGTGTCGGTCTTCGGTGGGTTGTTTTGACCGGGTAAGGCTAGGCTATTAGGTACTGATGTAGTTCAGGATGCTTTGGAAAAGGTTAAATTGATTCAGGTACGACTTTGCATGGCGCAATCTAGATAAAAGAGTTATGCCAACCGGAAGGTTCGCGATGTTGCTTACACGGTTGGAGAGAAGATACTACTCCGAGTTTCACCTATGTAGGGTGTTATGAGCTTTGGGAAGAAAGGCAAGTTGAGTCCTAGGTATATTGGGCCTTTTGAGATACTTAAGAAGATTGGAGAGGTGGCTTATGAACTTGCCTTGCCACCTAGTCTATCGGGTATTCACCGAGTGCTTCATGTATCTATACTCCGAAAGTACGTCGGAGACCCGTCTTGTGTTTTGGATTTAAGTACAGTGCAGTCGGATGGTAATTTGACTTATGATGTGGAGTCGGTGGCCATTTTAGACCGGTAGGTTCGAAAGTTGAGATCAAAGAACATAGCTTCAGTGAAAGTACAGTGGAGAGGCCAGCCAGTCGGAGAAGCGACTTGGGAGACTGAGCGGGAGATACAGAGCAAATATCCACACATGTTTAATACTTTAGGTATAATTCTAAACCCGTTCGAGGACGAACGTTTGTTTAAGAGGGGGAGAATGTAACGACTCGGCTGGTCGTTTTGAGTATTACAGCCATATTCCCCCATATGCTGCTCAATTTGTGCTTTACAGTTGTTATATGACTTGCCGAGGTAATTGGTTTGGATCCGGTGAGGTCTTGGAATGAATTGGAACATTTAGTTTCAAAGTTTAAAACTTAAGTTAAAAAGGTTGGCTGGATGTCGATCTATGTGTAAATGACCCCAAAATAAAGTTTTGATGATTCCAATAGCTCCATATGGTGATTTTGGACTTAGGAGCGTGTCCGAAAAATTATTTGGAAGCCCGTAGCTAAATTAGGCTTGAAATGGAGAAATTAGAAATTTAAGTTTGGAAGTTTGATCGGGGAGTTGACTTTTTTTCATATCGGGGTCGGAATCCAGTTCTGAAAATTTTCATATGTCTTTTATGACTTGTGTTCAAAATTTGAGGTCAATCGGACTTGATTTGATATATTTTGGCATCTAATGTAGAAGTTGGAATTTCTTAGTTTTATTAGGCTTGAATCGGGGTATGATTCGTGTTTTTAGCGTTGTTTGATGTGATTTAAAGCTTCGACTAAGTTCGTATGATAGTTTAGGACTTGTTGGTGTATTTGGTTGAGGTCCCGGGGGCCTCGGGTGAATTTCGGAAGGTTAACGGATCAAATTTGGACTTAGAACAAATGAAACTTGCTGCTGCCTACAGATGCAATCGCTCCTGCCAAAATTGGCTCGCAGGTGCGAGCTCGCAGAAGCGAGCCTAGAATCGTAGAAGTGTGTGGTCTGCAGAAGCGGATGAAATGTCGCAGAAGCGCGACCACAGAAGTGACCACATGGTTGCAGATGCAGCCTGGCTATGAGTGCACTGGACCGCAGAAGCGAGTCCGCAGAAGCGGACACTTGTCTGCAGAAGCGAGAATGGCGCAGAAACGGGAGGAAAAACCGCAATAGCGGTTATGCAAAAGCGGTTAAAAGTTCCGCAAAAGGGGAACCTCTCGACAGTGTACAAAAACAGAGGGTTCCGGTATTTTTGTCATTTTGGACATTTTCAACATGGTTTTGGGCGATGTTTCAGAGAGAATTCATGGGAAATCTTGAGGTAAGTCACTTGTGATCATTGTTAATCAATAATATTGGATTATCATTGAGTATTTTGACTAGATTATGTGTTTTTGAAGTGAAATTAGAGGATTTGGGTCTAGGGATTTGAAAATAAGATTTGAGGATTTGAAGGTCGAGTTGATGTCGGAATTTGGTAAATTTGGTATGGTTGGACTCGTGGTTGAATAAGCGTTCATATTTTGTAACTTTTGTCGGATTCCGAGACATGGACCCCACAGGCGATTTTTGAGTTAAATTTTGAATTTTGTTGAAAAATTAGTAGTTTCATATTGTAATGACCCGGCCGGTCGTTTTGAGTATTATAATTCAATTTCCCCATTTACTGCTCAAATTGTGAATTATAGTTGTTATTTGGATTGCCGGGGTAATTGGTTTGGGTCAAATGATTTGGAGCACTTAGTTCCAAGGTTTAGAATTTAAGTTGAAAAGGTTGACCGGATGTTTACTTATGTGAAACGACCCCGGAGGCCAAATTATGCGGCCGGTATGCGGACCGCATACCTATTATGCGATCGCATATGCGACCGCATAACTACGTCGGAGCTTCCATTCTTTCTAAATTTTGACCCGACCTTACTTCGATTTATAGCCCTTGAAGCTCATTTTTAGCCAAAATCTGATATTTTAGAGAGAGGTGAGAGCATTTTAGAGAGAGAAAGTGAAGACTTAGTCATTTATCCATCAATTCTTGTTCAAGGTTTGAAGATTTCACAAGGATCTTGTTAGGGCTTCAAAGTGGTAAGAATTTCTTTCCTCAATCCTTCAATTTTGGGTTTGGAGTAAAAATAGGTGATTAATAGTATGATTCTTGGGTGTAAGAGTATTATGTATACATACCAATAAGGTTGTGGAAGGATTGTTAAGTTCAAATGGGTACGGATTGGGTTGGAAATGGTAGAAATCTTCATAGACTTTAATTGAAGATTTGAGGGTTGAGTTGATGTCAGATTTTGGTAAAATTTATATGGTTGGACTCATGGTTGGATGGGCGTTCATATTCTGTAACTTTTGTCGGATTCCAAGACGTGGTCCCTACGAGCGATTTTTTAGTTAATTTCGGATTTTATTGGAAAAATTAGTATTTCCTTATGGAATTAATTACAATAATTTGTATTGACTGAATCGAATTAATTATGGCTAGATACGAGACTTTTGGAGACCAATTCTCGTGGCAAGGGCATAGCGGAATAAAGAAGTAAACGGGTTGAGGTAAGTAATAATTATAAATCTGGTCTTGAGGGTATGAAACCCCGAATTTTGGTATCATGTGATTATTTTGGAGGTGGCGCACATGCTAGGTGACGGGCATGTGGGCGTGCATTGAGGGGATTGTGACTTGGTCCATCCCGGGAACTGTAAAGTTGAATAATTTATTGTTAGCTATATGATCTCTATGTGTTGAAGAAATTTGACTATTAATCATGTTAGAAATCATGCTTAGGCTATGTTATAGTACTGTTGAGACCCGTAGAGGTCGCGTACTTGTTGAATTATTTGCTAATTATTGTCTTGTACTCAGTCATGATTTTTCTTACATATTATACCTCAGTCTTTCTGGATACTTGTTGATATACTATGTTATCTTTGTTTGGGCTGATCTTTGTGATTTCTGAGAGCCCGAGAGACTTGAGAGGTTGAGGACTGAGTAAGGCCGAGGGCCTGTCGGTGAGGTAAGGATATTATGGCACGTGAGTTGTCCGTGCAGGATATTATAGCATGTGAGTTGTCCATGTAGATTATGGCGCTTGGGTTGTCGGAGCCCCTTCGGAGTCTGTACACACCCCCAGTCAACACGGGTACCCATAGAGTGTGAGTGCCAAAGGGCTGAGAGCCGAGTGGTTGAGCTGTTGTGATGAGCTGAGTGACTGTTTCCTGAGAGGCCGTACTTGCTTTGCATTTGTTGTTGCACTTGGTTGCTATCTGTCATTGTTGTGAAATATCTAAAAGAATTTATATCCGGATTACTTGAAATTGAACTGTATAAAATTGATTTGACTTATACTGCCGGATTTAAAAGCATGTCTATTCTTTGCTGGAACTACTGAAAGTGAACTATGACTGTATAGCTCATCATTATCTTCAGTCCCTTAGTTATTATTGTTACTTGCTGAGTTGGTTGTACTCATACTACACCCTGCACTTCGTGTGCAGATCCAGGTGTTCCTAAACATAGCGGGTGTTGATCATTTCGCGCAGTTGATTTTCAGGAGATTTTGAGGTAGCTGCCATGTTCCGCAGACCTTGTCTCTCCTTCTCTATCTCCTTGTTTACTGTATTTGGTCTCAGACTATTATAGACGATATTTTCCAAACTTGTACTCATATTAGATGCTCATGTACTCGGTGACACCAGATTTTGGGAGTGTTGTATCATAATATGCTAGATTTTTGGTATTGTATTAAATGTTACGTTTTTTTCTAAATTTAAAGGAAATCGTGGGTTATTGATGTTGTCGGCTTGCCTAGTACTGAGATAGGCGCCATCACGACAGGTTAGGATTTTAGGTTGTGACAAGTTGGTATTAGAGCCTAGGTTACATAGGTCTCACGAGTTATGAGCAGGTTTAGTAGAGTCTTGCGGATCCGTACGGAGACGTCTGTACTTATCTTCGAGTTGCTGTAGAACCCTTAGGAAAAATTTCACTTTCTTGTATTCTGTCGTGCGAAATTGTTCATTCCGGAAACTAAATTTATGTTATTCTATTCTCTCACAGATGGTGAGAACACGTACTACTAGATCGGACGGTCCGCCACCAGTTAGGGCCGCGAGAGGCCGGGGTCGAGGTAGAGGTCGAGGTGTAGCTCGTACCACAGTTGGACCAGCACCTGTAGTACCACCAGTTTCCCCAGCTCAGCAGCAGATTCCAGATATAGTTGAGCCGATAGGATCAGCTCAGGCACCAGCTATGTCCATTGAGATTCCTGGCCTTTAGGAGACTTTGGCCCAGATATTGGAAGCTTGCACTGGTCTGGCTCAGGTGGTTTCGGCTTAGGCCACACCTGCCATTTCTTAGGCCGGGGGAGGTACTCATACCCCCATTGCCCGTTCTCCAGATCAGGTAGTACAGGGACTTCAGATACCAGGGGCACTACCAGCCCAGCCGGTTGTAGCTGCTCAGGCCCCGGTAGTTCCTGTTATGGCAGATGATGAGCAGAGGAGACTTGAGAGATTTGAAAGGCTTCGACCTACATCTTTTAGTGGTGCTGAGTCAGAGGATGCCCAGGGTTTTCTGGATAAGTGTCAGCGGATGCTTCGGACAACGGGTATTCTGGAGACCAGTGGGGTCTCATTCACTACTTTTCCATTTTTTGGGGCTGCTTTTAGATGGTGGGAGGCTTACGAGAGTTGTAGGCCGGCGGTGCAGCACCCCTTACCTGGCAGAATTTCTCCGGTCTATTCCTGAATAAGTTCGTACCTCAGTCCCGCAGAGAGGAGCTGCACAAGTAGTTTGAGCAGCTTCGTCAGGGTGATATGTCCGTGACGCAGTATGAGATGAGATTTTCAGAATTGGCCCGTCATGCTATCTGGTTGATTCCTACAGACATGGAAAGGATCAGGAGGTTCATAGATGGCCTCACTTTTCAGCTGCGATTACTCGTGACTAGAGAGAGAGTGTCTGGTGCTACTTTCGATGAGGTTGTTGACATTGCTCATCAAATTGAGATGGTTCGCAGCCAGAAGCGGGTTGAAAGGGAGGCTAAGAGGCCTCGTGGTTCCGGTGATTTCAGCGATGTTCCTTCGGGGGTCAGTTTTACTGTGGTAGGGGACATTCTTACAGACACGATCAGGCGGGTCGTCCAGTTTATCATGGTGCATCAGTTAGCCACGGTTTTTATAGTGCTCACTCAGGCCAGTCTTCATTCAGTGCACTACCAGCGCAGAGTTCTCATCAGGCCTCGTCCGCTCAGGCTTCTACAGGTAATTCTTCGGGTTATTAGGAGCAGCAGTTCCGTCAGATGAGGGATTGTTTCGAGTGCGGAAAATTGGGTCATTTCAAGAGAGATTGTCCTAGGCTGTTAAGTGGGGCTCCACAGCAGAGTTCTCGACCAACGGCACCAGCACCAGCAGTTACACCACCCGCCCAACCAGCTCGGGGTGGGGGTCAGGCAACTAGGGGTTTCCTAAGAGGGGGAGGCCGATCAGGTGGTGGTCAGGCCCGATTCTATGCTTTTCCTGCCAGGCCAGATGCGGGTGCTTCAGATGCAGTGATCACAGGTATTGTTTCAGTGTGCCACAAGGAGGCTTCTATATTATTTGACACTGGTTCTACTTATTCATATGTATCATCATATTTTGCTCACTATCTGGATATGCCCTGTGAGTCCTTAGTTTCACATGTTAGTGTATCTACACCGGTGGGTGATATTATTACTGTGGACCGTGTGTATCGGTCGTGTGTGGTAACTATTGGGGAACTGGAGACTAGAGTTGATCTTTTATTACTCGGTATGGTTGATTTCGATGTAATCCTGGGTATGGATTGGTTGTCTCCGTGTCATGCTATTCTGGACTGTCACACAAAAACCGTGACATTGACGATGCCGGTGTTGCCGAAAGTTGAATGGAGGGGTTCTCTAGAGTTTGTTCCTAGCAGGGTAATTTCTTATTTGAAGGCCCAACGTATGGTTGGAAAGGGATGTTTGTCATACATGGCCTTTGTAAGAGATGTTGATGCAGATACTCCTACTATTGATTTAGTACCGGTAGTGAGAGATTTTGCTGATGTATTTCCTACATACCTTTCGGGTATGCCGCCCGACAGGGATATTGATTTCGGTATTGACTTGGTGCAGGGCACTCAACCCATTTCTATTCCTCCATATCGTATGGCACCAGCTGAGTTAAAAGAATTGAAAGAGCAACTTCAGGAACTCCTTAAAAGGGGGTTTATTAGGCCTAGTGTGTCACCTTGGGGTTTACCGGTTCTGTTTGTGAAAAAGAAAGATAGTACTATGTGGATATGCATCGATTATAGGAAGTTGAACAACGTTACAATCAAAAATAAATATCCTTTGCCATGTATTGATGACTTATTTGACCAACTTCAGGGAGCGAGGGTGTTCTCCAAAATCGATTTGAGGTCTGGGTATCACCAGTTGAAGATTAGGGATTTGGATATTCTGAAGACGGCATTCAGAACTCGTTATGGCCATTATGAATTTCTTGTGATGTCTTTTGGGCTAACAAATACCCTAGTAGCGGTTATGCATTTGATGAATAGTGTATTCCAGCCATATCTTGATTTATTTGTCGTGGTATTTATTGATGATATTCTGGTGTACTCACATAACCAGGAAGAGCATGCACGACACTTGGGTATTGTATTACAGAGGCTGAGAGATGAGAGACTTTATACTAGATTCTCTAAGTGCGAGTTCTGGCTTAGTTCGGTGGCATTCTTGGGACATATAGTGTCCAGTAAAGGAATTAAGGTGGATCCGAAGAAAATAGAGGCAGTTCAGAATTGGCCCAAGCCCTCTTCAGTTACTGAGATTCGGAGTTTTCTCGGCTTGGCCAGTTATTATCGTCGCTTCGTGGAAGGATTCTCGTCTATTGCATCGCCTATGCCTAAATTGACCCAGAAAGGTGCTCCGTTCAGGTAGTCGGATGAGTGTGAAGAGAGCTTTCAAAAGCTCAAGACAACTTTAACTACAGCCCCAGTATTGGTGTTGCCTACAAGTTCAGGGTCGTATACTGTATATTGTGACGCGTCGCGCATTGGTCTCGGCACAGTACTTATGCAAGACGGTAGGGTGATTTCCTATGCGTCTAGACAGTTAAAGGTACATGAGAAGAATTATCTAGTCCATGATCTTGAGTTAGCAGCTATTGTTCATGCCTTAAAAATCTGGCGACATTCTTTGTACAGTGTCCAGTGTGAGTTATATACAAATCATCGGAGTCTACAACATTTGTTTAAACAGAAGAATCTTAATTTGTGGTGGCGAAGATGGTTAGAGTTGCTTAAGGATTATGATATCACCATTCTCTATCATCCCGGAAAGGCCAATGTGGTGGCCGATGCCTTGAGTCGTAAGGCAGAGAGTTTGGGCAGCTTAGCATACTTACCGGTAGTAGAAAGGCCTTTAGCCTTGGATGTTCAGGCCTTGGCTAATCAGTTTGTTAGATTGGATGTTTCCGAGCCAAATCGAGTTTTGGCCTGTGTAGTTTCTCGGTCTTCTTTATATGATCGCATCAGAGAGCGCCAGTATGATGATCCACATCTGCTTGTCCTTAAGGACACAATTCAGCACGGTGATGCCAAGGAAGTCACTATTGGAGATGACGGTGTATTACGGATGCAGGGCAGGCTATGTGTGCCTAATGTAGATGGTTTGCGTGAGCTGATTCTCCAGGAAGCTCACAGTTCACAGTACTCTATTCATCCAGGCACCGCGAAGATGTATCAGGATTTGAGACAGCATTATTGGTGGAGGCGGATGAAGAAAGATATAGTTGGGTTTGTATCTCGGTGTTTAAACTGTCAACGGGTAAAATACGAGCATCAGAGACCGGGCGGATTGCTACAGAGACTTGAAATTCCGAAGTGGAAATGGGAGCGTATTACCATGGACTTCGTAGTTGGGCTCTCATGGACCTTGAGAAAGTTTGATGTTGTTTGGGTGATTGTAGATCGGCTAACCAAATCTGCGCATTTTATTCTAGTTGGTACTAATTATTCTTCGGAGCGGTTGGCTGGGATTTATATTCACGAGATTGTTCGCCTACACGGCATGCCGGTGTCCATTATTTCAGATCAGGGTATGCAATTTACCTTACAGTTTTGGAGGGCAGTGCAACGAGAATTGGGCACACAGGTTCAGTTGAGTACAGCATTTCACCCTCAGACGGACGGACAATCTGAGTGCACTATTCAGATATTGGAGGATATGCTACGTGCTTGTGTCATTGATTTTGGGGGTTCTTGGGATCAATTTCTGCCACTCGTGGAGTTTGCTTAAAATAATAGCTACCAGTCAAGCATTCAGATGGCTCCGTATGAAGCTTTATATGGGAGACAGTGTCGGTCTTCGGTGGGTTGGTTTGAGCCGGGTGAGGTTAGGCTATTGGGTACTGACTTGGTTCAGGATGCTTTAGAAAAGGTTAAAGTAATTCAGGAACGGCTTCGCACGGCACAATCTAGACAGAAGACTTATACCGATAGGAAGGTTCGTGATGTAATTCACATGGTTGGGGAGAAGGTTCTACTCAAGATTTCACCCATGAAGGGTGTGTTGAGGTTCGGGAAGAAGGGAAAGTTGAGCCCTCGGTATATTGGGCCTTTTGAGATACTTAAGAAAATTGGAGAAGTGGCTTATGAACTTGCTTTGCCACCTAGTCTATCAGGTGTTCATCCAGTGTTCCATGTATCCATGCTCCGAAAGTATGTCGGGGATCCGTCTCATATTCTTGATTTCAGTACAGTGCAGCTGGACGGTAATTTAACTTATGATGTGGAGCAGGTAACTATTTTTGACCGGCAGGTTCGAAAACTGAGGTCCAAGAACATAGCATCAGTGAAGGTGCAGTGGATAGGCCAGCCAGTCGGAGAAGCTACTTAGGAGATTGAGCAGGAGATGCGGAGTAAATACCCACACATATTTGAGACTCCAGGTATTATTCTAAACCCGTTCGAGGATGAACATTTGTTTAAGAGGGGGAGAATGTAACGACCCGGCCGGTCGTTTTGAGTATTATAATCCCATTTCCCCATTTACTGCTCAAATTGTGAATTACAGTTGTTATTTGGATTGCCGGGGTAATTGGTTTGGGTCCGATGAGGTTTTGAAATGATTTGGAGCACTTAGTTCCAAGGTTTAGAATTTAAGTTGAAAAGGTTGACCGGATGTTGACTTATGTGAAACGACCTCGGAGAAATTTTGCTAATGAAATTAAGGTTTGGTGGTGCCGAGGTAGATCAATTAGTACAAAGATTAGCGCTCAGACTTTTTGGGTTGAACAATGCACCGATGTGTAAAGGAAACTTTTGTCGGAAAAGGGGCATTTCTGCGACCACTATGCGGTCGCAGAATCACTCTGCGGACTGCATAATGGTCGCAAAGTTGAACAGGAGAATGGCAAGATTTGAGGAAAATCTGCGGTGCACTATGCGAACGCAGACTTGTTTTGCGGGGCATTATGCGATCGCAGAACAAGTATGTAGACCGCATAATGACCGCAGACCGGGTCAGTAACGCCCAGCTTTGGAGGCCAAATTATGCGGCCAGTATGCGGACCGCATACCTGTTATGCGATCGCATATCCGACCGCATAACTGCGTCAGAGCTTCCATTCTTTCTAATTTTTGACCCGACCCAACTTCGATTTATAGCCCTTGAAGCTCATTTTTGAGCCAAAATCTGATATTTTAGAGAGAGGTGAGAGCATTTTTGTGAGAGAAAGTAAAGACTTAGTCATTTATCCATCAATTCTTGTTCAAGGTTTGAAGATTTCGCAAGGATCTTGCTAGGGCTTCAAAGAGGTAAGAATTTCTTTCCTCAATCCTTCAATTTCGGGTTTGGAGTAAAAATGGGTGATTAATAGTATGATTCTTGGGTGTAAGAGTATTATGTATACATATCAATAAGGTTGTGGAAGGATTGTTAAGTTCAAATGGGTACGGATTGGGTTAGAAATGGTAGAAATCCTCATAGACTTTAATTGAAGATTTGAGAGTCAAGTTGATGTTAGATTTTGGTGAAATCTATATGGTTGGACTCATGGTTGGATGGGCGTTCATATTCTGTAACTTTTGTTGGATTCAGAGACGTGGGCCCTACGGGTGATTTTTGAGTTAATTTTGGATTTTATTGAAAAAATTAGTATTTCTTTATGGAATTAATTACAATAATTTTTATTGACTGAATCGAATTAATTATGGCTAGATACGAGACTTTCGGAGACCAATTCTCGTGGTAAGGGCATAGCGGAATAAATAAGTACACGGGTTGAAGTAAGTAACAATTATAAATCTGGTCCTATATGTATGAAACCCCGGATTTTGGTATCATATGATTATTTTGGAGGTGGCGCACATGCTAGGTGACGGGCATGTGGCCCTGCACCGAGGGGATTGTGACTTGGTCTATCCCGGGAACTGTAAAGTTGTGATAATTTATTGTTAGCTATATGATCTCTATGTGTTGAAGAAATTTGACTATAAATCATGTTAGAAATCATGCTTAGGCTATGTTATAGTACTGTTGAGACCCGTAGAGGTCGCGTATGTCTTGTACTCAGTCACGATTTTTCTTGCGTATTATACCTCAGTCTTTCTGGATATTTGTTGATATATTATGTTATCTTTGTTTGGGCTGATCTTTGTGATTTCTGAGAGCCCAAGAGACTTGAGAGGTTGAGGACTGAGTAAGGCCGAGGGCCTGTCGGTGAGGTAAGGATATTATGGCACGTGAGTTGTCCGTGCAGGACATTATAGCACGTGAGTTGTCCGTGCAGATTATGGTGCTTGGGCTGTAGGAGCCTCTCCAGAGTCTGTACACACCCCTAGTGAGCGCGGGTACCCATTGAGTGTGAGTGCTAAAGGGCTGAGAGACGAGTGGTTGAGCTGTTGTGATGAGCTGAGTGACTGTTGCCTGAGAGGCTGTACTTGCTTTGCAATTGTTGTTGCACTTGGTTGCTATCTGTCATTGTTGTGAAATCTCTGAAAGAATTTATATTCGGATTACTAGAAATTGAACTGTATAAAATTGATTTGACTTAAACTGCTAAAAGCATGTCTATTCTTTGCTGGAACTACTGAAAGTGAACTATGATTGTATAGCTCGTCATTATCTTTAGTCCCTTAGTTATTATTGTTACTTGGTGAGTTGGTTGTACTCATACTACACCCTGCACTTCGTGTGTAGATCCAGGTGTTCCTGAACATAGAGGGTGTTGATCATTTCGCGCAGTTGATTTTCAAGAGATTTTGAGGTAGCTGCCATGTTCCGCAGACCTTGTCTCTCCTTCTCTATCTCCTTGTTTACTGTATTTAGTCTCAGACTATTATAGACCGTATTTTCCATACTTGTACTCATATTAGATGCTCATGTACTCGGTGACACCAGGTTTTGGGAGTGTTGTATTGGAAATTGCTAAATTTGAGGTATTGTATTAAACGTAACATTTTTTTCTAAATTAAAAGGAAATCGTGGGTTATTGATGTTGTCGGCTTGCCTAGTACTGAGATAGGCGCCATTATGACAGGTTAGGATTTAGGGTCGTGACACATATGGAATTAATTTCAATAATTTGTATTGACTGAATCGAATTAATTGTGACTAGATTCAAGGCGTTCGGAGACCGATTTGTGAGGCAAGGGTATAGCAAAGTAAAGAATTACACGGTTTGATGTAAGTAACATTTCTAAACTTGGTTCTAAGGGTATGAATCCCTGAATGTTTTGTGTTATATCAATTGTTGGAGGTGACGCACATGCTAGGTGACGAGCGTGTGGGCATGCACCATAGAAATCGTGACTTGAATAAATTATGTGGAGTTGTAAAAAAATTAAGAAATCATGTTATTATCTGCATATTCTCCATGTGTTAGAGAAATTGAGCAGAGACTCGTATTAAAGATCACGTTTAGGATACGTGCCGATATTTTGGGGCCCATAGGGTCGTGTTGCTGTTGAATTTAATTGTTTAAGAATATACATTTCATACTCAGACATGTTCATATATTGTGAGGATATTTATGGGATCGGGGCTGCCCATCTGCAGCAAGCCATATCGGCTTTATATATTATTATTATTATTATTATTATTATTATTATTATTATTATTATTATTATTATTATTATTATTATTATTATTATTATTATTATTATTATTATTATTATTATTATTATTATTATTATGTGGATCGGGATTGTCCGCCTGTAGCAGACCATATCGTGTTTATCATTATATGGATCGGGGCTGCCCGTCTGCAGCAGCCTATATCGGCTTTATATCAGGCTTGGGCTGAAGGAGTCCCTCCGTAGTCTGCACCCCCACAGTGAGTGTAGATGATTTATATTCGGGATGGACTTCCCAGGGCATGGACTTGCCTTACTTATTTATATTTGTGATGAATATTCCCCGGACATGGATTTTGTCCGAATCATTACAATTTGGGGATAAATTTACCCCCAGGCTGGATTTGACCTTATACGGTACTGAATCACTCACTGTCAGTTGATGTATATATACGGAATGGAGCTTCCCTGGGCTGGATGGGCCATGTACAGTACTGAGTGACCGAGTAATTTGTGATCGTGAGTACACGAGGGTTTCCCACTGAGATTTCATATTCCTCATATCATTCATCATTGATCTATTTTACTTGTACCGAGGTTAACTATTGAACTTGAAAGCATGCCTACATTTTTGTATTGTTATTTTTATACAGGATTGTACCTGCTGAGCTCGTCACTACTTTCATCCCAGAGGTTAGTCTTGTTACTTATTGAGTTGGTTGTACTCATACTACACTCTGCACCTCATGTGCAGATCCAGGTGCTTCCGGACACGATGACTGTTAGAACTCATAGTATTATCAGTTGAAGACTATCAAGGTAGCTGCCTGGTGTCCGCTGACCTTGACTCTCTTTCTTTTAGTTATTGTACTGTTCTATATTTTCAGACAGTGTTTTTATCAGTCAAACTTTGTTATTATTTAGATACTCATGTACTCAGTGACACCGGGTTTTGGGAGTGTTTTGTATCTGAAATTGTGAGGTTTTCTATTGAATTCAAATATTATGTTTTCAAACTTAAAATATATTGAGTTTTTTTGAGGTTGTCGGTTTTCATAGTATTGAGATAGGCGCCATCACGACATGAGGATTTTGGGTTGTGACAGTTTTCCTTGTGTATTAGTCGTGCGATAGCTTTTAAATCGGATGTTCGTAGAGTATTATAACTCTTGTGGAGCGAGCCAAACACCTTTGCAGTATAATAGATGCATCTATGGTTTGTGTTATTCAATCCTCGGCAGTGTACACATTATTCTGGATTGGGCCGTACGACCTCGGCATAAATCGTACGTGATAATGCTCGGAGCCCGATTACAATTGATATTATATTTATGACTTGAGAGGTTATAATTTATTTATTGGCCCGAAATTTGTTGCATTTGGTACATGTCAGTTGGAGATTTTTAAATTGACTATAAGTTAAAGAATCATTTATTCATTATTTGCTATTGTGTTATTAATATTATTACCATATTCCATGCATATTTAGAATTTCTGTATTTTATTTGTTGGCACAAAGTAAGTGTCGATGTCGACCCGTCGTCACTACTTCTTCGAGGTTAGACTGGATACTTACTGGGTACATGTTGTTTATGTACTCACGCTACATTTCTGCACTAATCGTGCAGGATCTGAGGCAGGTGCATCTGGCATTCATTCAGGCGCGCACCCCTGTTACCTTAAGGCATACTGGTGAGCTACTCTCCCAGTCCGTTCTACAGCACCCGTAGTCTCTCTTTTGTATTTACTCTTTTTCTATCTTATCAGACAGTAGCATAGGTGTTTTGTATATTCTACTAGTTGCTCATACACTTGTAACACCGGATCTTGGAAACATGCTAGTAGACACTTTATGGTTTTGAGTATTTTTTTCACTGTATCTGCTCTTTCATTAGTTTACGCCTTACTTTACTATAATTTTCCACTTCTTATCTACTTAATAAATAAAATTCAACTACTTTGAAATTTTTAAAAGAGTAATCACATGACTAGTTCACCATTGGCTTGCCTAGCAGCGACGTTGGGCGCCATTACGGCCTATAGGAGAAATTGGATCGCGAAAATATGGTATCAGAGCACTAGGTTCACGTAGGTCTCACAAGTCATGAGCAGGCCTATTAGAGTCTTGTGGATCGGTGCGGAGACGTTCGTACTTATCTTCGAGAGGCTATAGGGTGTTAGTAAACTACTCTTTCTTCATCTCATATCGTGCAACTGATGTTGTGCTACGTATCTTTCGCTTATTATCTCACAGATGGTGAGAACACGCACGACAGATGTACCTGACCGTGGAGGAGCTGCTTCCCCTATAACTAGATGCTGAGGGAAGGCTCCAGGTCATGGTAGAGGATGAGAGCATCCTAGAGTTGCTCTAGTTGTGCCACCAGTGAATCCAGTGGAGGATCCTATTATTGAAGAGCAGGGCAAGGTGCCTGCACTGGAGCCGGACCCAGGGGATTTCATGTCCACACCAGGATTCTAGGAGGTCATGTGTCGTATGATGCGGTTTATGGATTCTATGACGCATGATGGTTTATTTCCAGCAGACCCAGCCACATCTCAGGCAGGAGAGGGAGCACAGGCCCCTACCGCTCAGGCTCCAGGGCATGTAGTTGTCGTATATCAGACCCCGGGCACACTACCCATGGGCGAGGCTTAGCTAGTTGTAGCGGTTATACCTGAGCCCAGACCTGCTGTGGCCGGCGAGTCGCAGAAGCTATTCGTTAGATGGACCAGGCTACATCCTCCTGCCTTTGGAGGTGAGCGACATGAGGACCCCCGGGACTTTATTGATCATTGCAGGGACAAACTGGACAACATAAGGATATTGGAGTCCCACGGGCTGGACTTTACCACCTTTCAGCTAGAGGGCAGGGCCCGTAGATGGTGGCAGGCCTATCTTATCGGCAGACCAGCAAGTTCTCTTCCCTTGACTTGGGACCAGTTCACACGCCTCTTTCTGGATAGATATATTCCACCCTCTCAGAGGGAAGAGTTTTGGGTTCAGTTCGAGCAGCTCCAGCAAGGTCAGATGTCGGTGATCGACTATGAGGCGAGATTCTCTGAGTTGTCTCGCCATGCACTTATGATACTCCCCACCGATGCAGTGAGAGTGTGGAGTTTTGTTGCGGGCTTGCATTTTGGTATCCATGCCACTATGGCTCGAGGGGTTAAGATGGGGACTTCTTACGAGCTAGTTGTGGATATAGCTTGGAGGATTGAGGGTGTTCATTAGCGGGGCCGAGGTCAGTTTGGATATATCCAGGCCACTATGGCTCGATATTCTAGAGGATTTAGTGGCTCCGTCTGGGGAAGAGGTCATTTTGTGAGGGGTCAGTCTAGCAGGCCCACATATCCAACATCGCTGCCTTCTCGGGGTGCTCCAGTGCGGCCCTATTTCAGTGCTATTCCAGATAGCTCCTACCGTCCACCGGCTATTCAAGGTTCCTCCAGTGGGTGTTCAGGTCCCCATAGTCAGACTCAGGGTAAATCATTTTCTGTGCCGGGAGGTTGTTTCGAGTGCGGGGATCTTAGTCATGTGAGGAGATTCTGCCCCAGGCTTCAAGGCAAGGCAGTACAGCAGGGTCATCAGCCTGTGATTTCAGCACCAGCCGCCGCACCGATTGTCCATCCCCCCAAAGGCGGAGGGCAGGTGGGTAGGGGCCGTCCTAGAGGTAGAGGCTAGTCAGATGGCGCTCCAGCTAGGTTCTATGCCTTCCAAGCCCGACTAGATGTAGTAGCCCCAGATGCCATAATCATAGGTATTATTTCTGTCTGCGGTAGGGATGCTTCGGTACTATTTGATCTAGGGACTACGTATTCATATGTTTCATCTATGTTTGCTCATTTTCTAGGTGTTCCTCATGAGTCCTTGGGTACTCTTGTATATGTGTCCACGCAGTGGGCAATTCTGTTGTTGTGGATCGGATCTATCGGTCCTGTATTGTGACTTTCTGTGGTTATGAGACTAGAGCGGATCTTCTGTTGCTCGATATGAGTGACTTTGAGGTCATCATAGGCATGGACTAGTTTTCTCCATATCATTCCACCCTTGATTGCCATGCCAAGACTATTACTTGGCAATGCCGGAGTTGCCAAGATTGGAGTGGAAGGTTTCATCTGTAGTGCATCTAGTTGGGTTTTCTCTTTTCTGAAGGCTCAACATATGGTCGATAAGGGTTGTTTAGCTTATCTGGCTTATGTTCGGGATACGGTTGCAGGGACTCTAGCGATTGATTCAGTGCCCGTGGTTTGGGAGTTCCCCGATGTGTTTCCTTCTGATCTACCAGGCATGCCGCCAGATCGTGATATCAGTTTCTATAATGATTTGGCTCCAGGTACCCAGCCTATCTCTATTCCACAGTACCACATGGCTCCGAAGGAGTTGAAGGAGTTGAAAGAACAGCTTGAGGAGTTGCTAGCAAAGGGGTTCGTCAGGCCGAATGTGTCACCTTAGGGTGCATCGATGTTATTCGTGAAGAAGAAGGATGGGACTGTGCGGATGAGTATTAATTACCGCCAGTTGAACAAACTTACCATTAAGAACAAATACCCGATGCCGCGTATTGATGATTTGTTTGATCAATTGCAGGGTGCCAGAATGTTCTCTAAGATCTACTTGAGATCAGGGCATCATCAGTTGAAGATTCGTGATTCAGATGTTCCGAAGATTACTTTCTGGACTAGATATGGCCACTATGGGTTTCTAGTGATGTCCTTTGGCCTGACCAACGCCCCAGCGGCATTTTTGGATTTGATGAACCGGGTGTTCGGGCCATATATTGACTCGTTTATTATTATCTTCATTGATGACATACTGATCTACTCATATAGCATGGAGGAGCACGAGCAGCATTTGAGAGTTGTGCTTCAGACCCTGCGGGAACAGAAGCTATATGCTAAGTTCTCTTAGTGCGAGTTTTGGTTAGATTCTGTGGCATTCTTAGGGCATCTTGTATCAGGCGGGGGTAATAAAGTAGATCCTAGGAAGATCGAGATAGTCTAGAGTTGGCCTCGTCCTACCACAACGACAGAGATCAGGAGCTTCTTGGGGTTAGCAGGTTATTATCGCCGGTTTGTGGAGGGCTTCTCATCTATTGCAGCACCTTTGACTAGATTGACTCAGAAGGGTGCTCCGTTCCGATGGTCTGATGATTGTGAGGAGAGCTTTCAGAAACTCAAGACCGCATTGACTTCAGCACCTCTGTTAGTGTTGCCTTACGATTCAGGGATGTATATTGTATATTGCGATACTTCACGCGCTGGCCTAGGTTGTGTATTGATACAGGAGGGGCGATTTATTGCATATGCTTCACGTCAGCTGAAGCCCCACGAAATGAATTACCCCGTACACCATTTGGAGTTGGCCGCGATAGTTCATGCTCTCAAGATTTGGAGGCATTATCTTTATGGGGTGTATTGTGAGGTTTACACCGATCAACGCAGCTTGCAGCATTTGTTCAAGCAGAGGGATCTCAATTTGAGGTAGTGCAGGTGGCTTGAGCTACTAAAGGACTATGATATTACCATCATCCGGGCAAAGCAAATGTGGTTGTGGATACCTTGAGCAGAAAGGCTTAGAGTATGGGTAGTTTGGCATTATTTCAGCAGAGGAGAGGCCATTAGCCTTGGACATTAAGTCCTTGTCTAACAAACTTTTGAGGATGGATATTTCAGAGCCCAGCTGAGTTTTTGCATGCATCGTCACTCAGTCTTTACTATTCGAGCAGATTAAGGCTCATTAGTATGACGATCCGCACTTGTTAGCTCTTAAGGAGACGATACTGCATGGTGGTGCCAAGGAGGTTACTATCGGTGAGGATGGTGCTCTGCAACTCCAGGGTCATCTATGTGTTCCTAATGTTGATGGATTGAGGGAGAAGATTCTAGAGGAGGCACACAGTTCTCAATATTTTATTTATCCAGGTGCTACAAAGATGTATCGCGACCTGAGGCAGCATTATTGGTAGTGGCGGATGAAGAAGGACATAGTTGAGTATGTAACGAGGTGCCTAAATTTCCAGCAGGTTATGTATGAGCACCAGAGGCCAGGTGGCCTACTCCAGCAGATGGTTATACCTGAGTGGAAATGGCAGCGCATCACTATGGACTTCGTATTTGGGTTGCCTCGGACTTTGAGGAAGTTTGACGCAGTTTGTGTCATTATCAATAGGTTGAACAAGTCAGTACACTTCATTCCTGTTATGACTATGTATTCGTCAGAGAGATTGGCCCAAATTTACATTCAGAAGATTGTTCGGTTGCATGGTGTGTCTATTTCCATCATAGAAGATAGAGGCCCTAAGTTTACTTTGCATTTCTGGAGAGCAGTACTAAGTGAGTTGGGGACTCGGGTAGAGCTCAGCACAACCTTTCATCCGCAGACCGAAGGGCAGTGAGATCGATTCTTGCCTTTGGCCGAGTTAACTTATAATAATGGTTATCAGTCCAGCATTAAGATGGCTCCATTTGAGTCTTTGTATGATCAGCGATGGTTCGATCCCCGCGAGGCTAGGTTTTATGGCACTGATTTAGTGAAGGATGCCTTGGAGAAGGTAAAGTTGATTTAGGAGCGACTTCACACAGCACAGTCCAGACAGAAGAGTTACGCAGATCAGAAGGCGTGTGATTTATCATTTTTGGTGGGCGAGAAGGTTCTCTTGAAAGTCTCATCGATGAAGGGAATCCTAAGGTTTAGGAAGAAGGGCATGTTGATCCTAAGATTCATATGTCCATTTGAGGTGTTGAGGCGAGTTGGGGAGGTTTCTTATGAGATTGCTTTGCCTCCCAGTCTATCAGGAGTTCATCCGGTTTTCCACATGTCTATGCTCCAGAAGTATTATGCCGACAGGTCGCATGAGTTAGACTACATCACGGTTCAGCTGAATGAGAGCCTGGGTTATGACGAGGAGCCTATTGCCATTGTTGATAGGCAAGTTCGCCTGTTGAGGTCCAAGAAGATTTATATGGTAAAGATTCAGTGGAGGGGTCAACCAGTCGATGAGGCAACTTGGGAGACCGAGGAGGACATGCAGAGAATATATCCACACCTATTCGGCACTCCAGGTACGATTCTAGATCCGTTCGAGGACGAACGTTTGTTCAAGAGGTGGAGAATGTAATGACCCGACCGGTCGTTTTACTTTCTAGATCCCCATTCCCCTAATTAAGACTCCATGTATGTGCTTTTACAATTTTATGACTTGCGGGGATGGTTAATTCGGGTTTGGAAGGGTTCGGGTTGAAATCGGAACACTTAGTTCCTTAATAGTGTCTTAAAATGGTTAAGTTCGACTTGCGTCAACATTTTGAGTAAACGACCTCTGAACCGGGATTTGATGGTCCCAATAGGTTTGTATGATGAATTTGGACTTGGGCATATGATTGGATCGGGTTTCGGATGACCCGGAAGCGTTTCGGCGCTTAATATTGAAAGTTGGCGCACTTAAGGTTTTCAAGTCCTTTAAATTTGGTTAGAAGTACGTTTTGGTGTTATCGAGGTCCGATTAGGATTCCAAGCCTAGAATAGTTCCGTATGATGATTTATGACTTGCATGCAGAATTTTGTGTCGTTCCGGGTTGTTTAAATATGATTCAATGCGTTCGGAGTAAGTTGGAAGAACTTGATGTTCATAAGTTGATTTGATTTGGTTTGGGGTGTAATCCTTAGATTTGATGATGTTTTATGGTTTGGGGTGTAATCCTTAGAACTTGATTGCTAATCCTTAGCAATCCGATTTATGATTACAAACTTGTTGATATGTTTGGACGAGGCCCGGGGGGCCTCAGGTGCTATTCGAACGATGTGCGGAACATGGTTGAACTTGGAACCATGGCTGAAGCAGCAGCAGTTCTGCTACATTCGCACCTGTGAGGACCTAGTTGTAGGTACGAGATCGCAGGTGTGAGAAAACGAGCGCAAGAACGGCTCGAAGTGGACTGGCCAGTGTCCGCAGAAGCAGACTCGCTTCTGCGATGAGGGGATCACAGGTGCGGAGGGAGGCAGCATGGCAAGGTCGCAGGTGCGCGAGGCAAGCCGCAGAAGCGGGCTCGCAAGGGCTGTGGTTTTTTGCAAGTGCGCCCAGTGTTGGGTCGTGCGTGTTTTGCAGAAGCGGACAACTGCCCACAGAAGCAGCCTCACAGAAGCGGCGAAACTGTCGCATGTGCGGAATCGCTGGAGGCGGTGAGGTTCATTTAATGCCGACTTAGGCTCCTTTTCCCCATTTTTCACTTAGAGAGGTCGACTTTGGAGCTCTTGGAAAGGTGTTTTTTGTCTATCATCACGAGGTAAGTAATTCCTACGTAATGTGAGTTTAATACGTGAATTTTGGGTTGAAAAGTCTAGGTTTTGATAAAAATGGGATTTAACCACGAAAATGCTTATGGAATTTGATAGAAATCATATATTTGAGTTCGTGAGGTTATGGGTAACCTTTTGCCACGACCCAAAATCCGAACAGTCGTGATGGTAGCTAACCTGACCCGTTAGGTAAGCCAATTAACTACAATCCAATTTAATTAGGTTTATCGAGGAAACTAAATGATAAAATAACTAAACCTTTCTACTTTTCCCAAGGACTGGTAGTACAAATCATGAGCTTTTAAGATTTAGAATTTGCAAAGCTGATATGAAATAAAATACATCATCTTTTTGAAATATACATGAACTGATTAATGATTCTAAAGCTACCAAGAACAAGAGGCAGCTATGACCGTATTGCAGAAACATCTTCAATGCTAGCTCCCGCCATACACCGCAACATCAGCATCCAAAATTTTCACACAAGGTGAAGAAGTGTAGTATGAGTACAATCGACCCCATGTACTCAGTAAGTATTCTTTCTAACCTCGCCGAAGTAGTGACGATGATTTTTAGTAAAACGATACCCACTGTTATAAACTGTGCAGTATACTAACATAGAAACAATTATAGAACATAACTGATAAGGGTACAATGAAGCAACTATGCGAGGCAGAAAAAGATTAATAGGAGAAGTCACAGTAGCAAATTCATAACTTTCCTGGTGTGAGAAATATACTCAAGATTTCACATCGAATGGCACGGTAATACCTTCGTGCACTTGTCTCATTCTCACCCAATATATATATATATATATATATATATATATATATATATATATATATATATATATATATATATATATATATATGTAGATCAAATCAATCGCACGGCATCACCCTCCGTGCATTTATCTCTTTCTCATCGAGCATACATATAATAGTACAAACTAGGTGGGAGATATGCCAATAATAATAAAATAAATAAAGTGGGAGGCACACATGAAGCAACAATGAAAAAAGCAGTACACATGGACCAAGGAAACAGACTTGGAAAAAACATAGAAATTATGACAGCAATTAGGAAGGAAGAATATGAATTTCAGCAAATAGCATGGTAGAAGGCTCAGATGCAAATATAACAAACAAGAAGAAAATCATAATATTTGCAAGTTAAACAGATAGAAGCCATGGATACACAACAACACTTGGGGTAGAGGACACAGAAAGAACAACGACTACAAGTCACATAGAAAATATAGGTGCACAATAACAACTCAAGATAAAGGCATGAATGTATACACAACGAAAATATATCACAATATAATGTATGTCTCTTGTCCTCTCCTGCACGGAAACACCCTTCGTGCCATGAACATATGATAATATAAAAATAATGGCACAGTATCACCCTTCGTGCTTTTACTCTCATCCTTACATGATAATGTTAATGAAATGGCACGGTATTATCTTTCGTGCATAAAAATGTATATGAATGGCATGACATCACCCTTAGTGCTTTATACTTTTCCTCACATGATAATATAACTGAAATGGCACGGCATCACCCTTCGTGCCTCACACTCTCCCTCACATGATAATGTATATGAAATGGCACGGTATTATCCTTGGTGCATATTAATGTATATGAATGGCACGACATCACCCTTCGTGCTTTATACTTTTCCTCACATGATAATATAACTGAAATGGCATGGCATCACCCTTCGTTCTTTTCACTCTCCCTCACATGATAATGTATATGAAATGGCACGGCATCACCCTTCGTGCTTTACACTCTTCCTTACCAAGCACATGTATATCATTAACAATCAAGGTAGGAATCATAAATAACATCAAGGAGAGTGTTTAAACGAATGTTCCAAATTGAACATCAATCACGACTTTCAAGCCAATAACAATTCAATAAACTTCAAGTACTTTATTATTCCAATATTTCAACAAGTCTCAAAAATGATCTTCAACTCATGTATAGAATTCAAAATCTCAAGAATAACGATCGTAGAGTCGTATTTGTCACGACCCAAAATCTCACATGTCGTGATGGCGCCTATCTCAATACTAGGCAATCTGACAATCTCAATAAACCACCATATCCTTGAAGTTTGAAAACATAAAATTTAAATTCAGCAGAAGAAAACTCACAAATACATATATAAACACTCCCAAAACCCGGTGTCATTGAGCACATGAGTATCTAATATGAATACAAAGTCTGACTGACAAAACACTGTCTGAAAGCATAGAACAGTACAATAACTGAAGGAAAGAGAGTCAAGGTTAGCGGACTCCGACGGTTTGATTGCATGGTTACATGTTGTATTGGTTTAGATCTAAGGCATACTTGCGGATCGGTTATGACTTGAAGAGGCTGGTTTTGAGGATGACTTAAGCAAGGAAATTTCTGGATGCATGGTGTATTATTATAATTTATGGGTATATAGGAATCATGGAATGATTGAGGTGTTATTTGTGAAGGATGTAGTGCGCATGGAGTAGGAATTTGCTCGGTTGTGTTAAGGCGGGGTTACTTCTGTGGGTGTTGCTGTGCTAATGCGGCACAAGTCGTTCGGCCTGCCTGAGGCGGTGCAATTTGGGCCCATCTGAGAATCTGAGGATTGGGAATAATCTTTGCATTTATCTGGATCATCTTTGGGAAGGCTTTCATATCTATTTCTACCAGAAATTCTGTGTGAATCAGGAAAAAATCGAATTTCTTGATTCCATTCTTTACTGCAAGAATTTCCTTGAAGGTGGGGTGATAATGTTGCTCGGCATCTTTGAACTTTCCGCTGGCATATCCGCATATTCTCCTCTGGCCATCTTTTTCTTCAAATAGAATAGCACTCCAATATTCATTGATGACATCAGTTTGCAGTAGCTTCTTACCTTCTGAAGGGATGTAAAGGGACTTGACATTTTTAGATATATCCTTTATTTCCCTGACTGCTTCATCTTGTTTCTTTCCCCATGATGGAATATTTTTCTTGAGCATCTCTGCGGCAGCTACCTTGATAGTCTCCAACAGATAGCACGCTGAGACCTAACGATCGCCGTGTCCGAAAGCACCTGGATCTGCACAAGAGGTGCAGAGTGTAGTATGAGTACAACCAACTCAATAAGTAACAAGACTAACCTCTAGGCTGCAGTAGTGACGAGCTCCGCAGGTACAGTCCAGTATAAATAATAACAATACAGAAATGTAGGCATGCTTTCAAGTTCAACAATTTCTTTCAGTACAAATAAAACAGAAAAATTCTGAACAATACGAGGGATATGACATCTCTGTATCTACATGCCAATATACATATTGTATGTGATTCAACTTAGTGAAAATTCTGTCTACTCACAATCTAAAATACTCAATCACTCAGCACTATATATGGCCAATCCAACCCAGGGAAGATCCATCCCAAATATATATGTATATCCATCAACTGACAGTCAGTCACTCTGTATTGTATAAGGCCAATCCAGCCCAGGGGAAGATCCATCCATGAATATCAATGATTCGGACAAGATCCATGTCCAGGAAAAATCCATCCCTCAATATAAATGTTTTAGGCAAGATCCATGCCCAGGGAATATCCATCCCTCAATATATATATCTATGGCAAGATCCATGCCCGGGGAAGATCCATCCCACATAAATATACATCAACTACGCTCACTGTGGGGGTGCAGACTCCGAACGGGCTCCTTCAGCCCAAGCGCTATAATAGCCAGATCCAGGCATAAATAAATAAACATAACTGTCACTCAGAATCTCCAGTTTCTCGGGCTCTCAATGACATGAAAAATCAACTTGAAATGATGATATAAAGTATCAACGAATTGACAACAGAGATTGAGATATGATATACAAGTGATAGATGTGACTGAGTACAAAATTGTAAATTTAAACAAATAATTCAACAACAATATGATCATGTGGTCCCAAAATATATCGGCGTGTAGCCTAAACATGATCTTTAATATAAGTCTCAGCTCAATTTCTCTAACACGTGGATGATATGTGGATAATGATATTTATTTAATTATGCAACTCCACAGAATCAATTAAGTCACAATTCCTATAATGCACGCTTACACGCCTGTCACCTAACGTTTGCGTCATCTCCAAACAATTCATACAACATGTAATTCAGGGATTCATACCCTCAGAACCAAGTTTAGAAGTGTTACCTACCTCAAACTGTGTAATGTCTTACTCCGCTATGCCCTTGCCTCACGAATTGGTCTCCGAAAGCCTCGTATCTAGCCAGAATTAATTTGATTCAGTCAATACAAATTATTGGAATTAATTCTATAAGAAAATACTAATTTTCCAATAAAAATCTAAAATTTAACTCAAAACATTGTCTGTGGGGCCCAGTCTTAGAACCCGACAAACGTTACGGTATATGAACGCACATCCAACCATACAAATTTTACCAAATTCCGTCATCAACTCGACCCTCAAATCTTCAATTAAAGTCTTTGAATATTTCTACCATTTTCAACCCAATCCTTACCCATTTGAACTCAACAATCTTCCTACAAACCTTATTGGTACAAGCATATATAATTAATACTCTCACACCCAAGAATTATACTCCCAATCACTCATCTTTACCCAAACTCAAAATTGAAGACTAGGGGTTAGAACCTTACCTCTTGTGTGAAGATCTTGTGATATTTTCTTGTTGGATTTCAAAGCTTGAACAAGATCTTGATGAACAAAGCACTTGAGCTTCTTCCTCTCTCTAGAACACTCTCCCTTCTCTCTAAAAATGTCAGATTTTTGCTCCAAAATGAGCTTCAAGGACTATAAATCGAAGTTGGGTTGGGTTATAAAAATCAAAAAATGGACTCTCCGAACTAAGGTCTGCGATCGCAAAGTGGACCGCAGAACTGTTGTACGGCCCGCAAAATGGAGCGCGGAATTGATCTCCAAAAATTGGGTTGTTTCTGGTTGGATCTGCGGCAGATTTGTGGCCTGCAGACCTGTTCTGCGATCGCAAAATGCACCATAGACCTGTTCTGCAGTCGCATACTGCACCGCATAACTTCCCTCCAAAAATCCAAGTTGATTCTGCGATAGGTTTTGCGGTCCACGAAATGATTATGCGGTCGCATAATTGATCGCACAATGGTCCTCAAACTTGGCTCATTTCTGCTTCACTCTGCAACATTTATGTGGTCCGCATAGTGAATCTGCGATCGCAAACCCGACCGCAAATTGCCTTCTTCGGCCAAAAACTTTCATTAACAAAAATTTTCTCGGGTCGTTACACATAAGTTAACATCCAGTCAACCCTTTCAACTTAAGTTCTAAACCTTGGAACTAAGTGTTCCAAATCATTCCAAAACCTAACCGGGCCCGAACCAATTACCCCGGTAAGTCAAATAACAACCGTAAAGCACAATTTGAACAATAAATGGGGAGACGAGGTTGTAATACTCAAAATTACCGGCCGAGTCTTTACATTCTCCCCCTCTTAAACAAACGTTCGTCCTCGAACAGGTTTAAAATTATACATGGAGTCTCAAATAGGTGTGGATATTTGCTTCGCATCTCCCGCTCAGTCTCCCAAGTAGCTTCTCGGCCTAGCTAGCCTCTCCACTGCACTTTCACTGAAGTTATGTTCTTTGATCTCAACTTTCGAACCTGCCGGTCTAAAATGGCCACCGGCTCCACATCATAAGTTAAATTATCATCCAACTGCACTGTGCTGAAATCCAAAACATGAGACGGATCCCCGACATACTTCCGGAGCATAGATACATGAAACACTGGATGAACACTCGATAGACTAGGCAGCAATGCAAGTTCATAAACCACCTCTCCAATTTTCTTAAGCACCTCAAACGGCCCAATATACCGAGGGCTCAACTTGCCCTTCTTCTCGAACCTCAACACACCCTTCATGGGGACAATCTTGAGCAGAACCTTCTCCCAAACCATGTAAGAAACATCACGGACCTTCCGATCGGCATAACTCTTCTGTCTAGACTGAGCCGTGTGAAGCCGCTCCTGAATCAATTTAACCTTCTCCAAAGCATCCTGAACCAAGTTAGTACACAATAGCCTAGTCTTACCCGGCTCAAACCAACCCACCGGAGACCGACACCATCTCCCATATAAAGCCTCATACGGAGCCATCTAAATTCTCGATTTGTAGCTGTTATTGAAAGCAAACTCCGTGAGTGGCAGAAATTGATCCCAAGAACCCCCAAAGTCTATAACATAAGTACGTAGCATATCTTCCAATATATGAATAGTGCGCTTGGATTGTCTGTTCGTCTGAGGGTGAAATGTTATACTCAACTGAACTTGTGTGCCCAATTCTCACTGCACTGCTCTCCAAAATTGTGATGTAAACAGCGTGCCCCAGTTTGAAATGATGGACACTGGTACCCCGTGTAGGCGAACAATCTTGCGGATATAAATCTCAGCCAACCGCTCTGAAGAATAAGTAGTACCAACTAGAATAAAATGCGAGGACTTGGTCAACCGATCTACAATCACCCAAACAACGTTAAACTTTCTCAAAGTCCGTAGGAACCTAACAACGTGGTAATACGCTCCCACTTCTACTCCAAAATTTCAAGTCTCTAAAGCAATCTGCCCGGCCTCTGAAGCTCGTACTTCACCTGTTGACAATTTAAACACCGAGCTACAAACCCAACTATATCTTTCTTCATCCGCCTCCACCAATAGTGCTACCTCAATTCATGATACATCTTCGCGGCACCCAGATGAATGGAGTACCGCGAACTATGAGCCTCCTGGAGAATCAACTTATGCAAACCATCTACATTAGGCACACATAGCCTGCCCTGCATACGTAATACACCGTCATCCCCAATAGTGACTTCCTTGGCATCACCGTGCTGAACCGTGTCCTTAAGGACAAGCAGATGGGGATCATCATACTGACGTTTTCTGATACGATCATAAAGAAAAGACTGAGAAACCACGCAAGCCAAAACTCGACTAGGCTCGGAAATATCCAATCTGACAAACTGGTTGGCCAAGGCCTGAACATCCAAGGCTAAAGCCCTCTCTACTACCGGTAAGTATGCTAAGCTGCCCAAACTCTCCGCCTTATGACTCAAGACATCGGCCACCACATTGGCCTTTCCGAGATGATAGAGAATGTTGATATCATAATCCTTAAGCAACTCCAACCACCTCCACTGCCAAAAATTTAGATCATTCTGTTTAAATAGATGTTGTAGACTCCGGTGATCTGTATAAACCTCACAATGGACACCGTACAAATAATACCGCCAAATCTTTAAGGCATGAACAATAGCTGTTAAAAAGTCATGGACCGGATAATTCTTCTCATGTACCTTTAATTGTCTGGACGCGTGGGCAATCACCCTACCATCTTGCATCAGCACTGCTTCGAGACCAATACGTGACGCATCACAATACACAGTATAAGACCCTAAACCTATAGGCAACACCAATACTGGGGATGTACTCAAAGTTATCTTGAGCTTCTCAAAGCTCTCTTCACATTCATCTGACCATCTGAACGGAGCACCTTTCTAGGTCGATTTAGTTATATGCGATGTAATAGATGAGAAACCCTCTACAAAGCGACGATAATAACCGGCCAAGCCGAGAAAACTTCAAATCTCAGTAGCTAAAGATGTCCTGGGCCAACTCTAAACTGCCTCTATCTTCTTCGGACCTACCTTAATTCCGTCACTGGATACTATATGTCCCAAGAATACCACTGAACTAAGTCAAAACTCACACTTAGATAATTTGGCATACAGTCTCTCCTCTCTCAGCCTTTGTAATACAATACCCAAGTGTTGTGCATGCTCCTTCTGGCTACGTGAGTACACCAAGATATCAACAATAAATACTACGACAAATAAATCAAGATATGGCTGGAATACACTATCCATCAAGTGCATAAATGTTTTTTTGGTGTTGCTCAGCCCAAACGACATCATGAGAAACTCATAGTGACCATTACGAGTCCTGTATGTAGTCTTTAGAATATCTGAATCCCGAATTTTTAACTGGTGATACCTGGATCTCAAATCAATTTTGGAGAATACCCTCGCTCCCTGAAGCTGGTCAAATAAGTCATCAATACGAGGCAAAAGAAACTTATTCTTGATTGTAACTCTATTTAGTTGCCTGTAATCGATGCACATCTGCATAGTACCATCTTTTTTTTTACAAACAGAACTGGTGCACCCCAAGGCGACACACTAGGCCTAATAAACCCCTTATCAAGAAGTTCCTGAAGTTGCTCTTTCAACTCTTTCAATTCAACTGGTGCCACACGATACGGAGGAATAGATATGGGTTGTGTGCCCAACACTAAGTAGATACCGAAATCAATATCCCTGTCGGGTGGCATACCCGGCAAGTCTGCAGGAAATACATCCAGAAAGTCTCGCACTACCGGTACTGAATCAATAGTGGGGGTATTTGCATCAATATTTCTCAACAAAGCCACATATGACAAACACCCCTTCCCCACAATACGTTGGGCCTTCAAATAAGAAATTACTCTACTCGGAACATAATCTAGAGAACCTCTCCATTCGACCTTTGGCAACCCCGGCATTGCCAACATCACGATTTTTGCGTGACAGTCCAGAATAACATGACAAGGGGACAACCAATCCATACCTAGGATTACATCGAAATCAACCATACTAAGCAATAAGAGATCAACTCTAGTCTCCAGTCCCCCAATAGTTACCACACATGACCGATACATACGGTCCACAATAATAGTATCACCCACCGGCGTAGATACATGAACAGGTGAAACTAAAGACTTATGGGGAATATCTAGATAATGATTAAAATACGATGAAACATACGAATAAGTGGAACCAGGGTCAAATAATATAGAAGCCTCCCTGTGGCACACTGAGAAAAAACTTGTGATCACTGCATCTGAAGCAACAACATCTGGTATGGCAGGAAAAGCATAGAATCGGGCCTGACCGCCACCTGATCGGTCTCCCCCTCTTTGGCGACCCATAACTGACTGAGCCCTACCCCGAGCTGGTTGGGGGTGTTGATGTGCCGTAGAATTTCGGCACATTTGATACCAATTACATAGACTTTAGCTCATCTTTCAATGCATTTTTAGTTAATTTTAATGAAGTTTTGGTGTTTTGCAGTGCATGAGGCTTGAGGATCCAAAAACATGGAAAAGAAGTCAAAAGGCCACAAAAGGGTAGAAATGACGCAAGTATGCGGTCGCATAAAGCATATGCAGACCGCATACCCATCACATACTGAAGCAGATTGTTGGTTAACTGAAGAGAAAAACATGCGACCCATTATGCGGTCGCATAACGATTATGTAGACTACATAGTGATCGCATAACTGAAATCAAGAAAGCTGAGAAGCACTTATGCGGAGGAATATGCTGTCGCATAATGTATATGCAGACCGCATAATTGGAATGTGGTCAAGAGCTGGGGTTGGATACATGAGATTATGCGGCGATTTCGAATAATATGCGGACCGCATACGTGATCTACGACCAGTATGCGGTCGCATAAACTATCTGCAGGGTTATTTTTGTCCAATTTTGGCTCCGACTTTTAGCCCACTATAAATAGATTTATTAGGGTTTTTGTGGGGGAGAAAAAAGTCAGAAAAAGAGATTACTTTTACAGCATTGAATGCACCATTATTTTGGGGACTTTTGAAGAGAGAATCTTGTATCTTTGTAAGCTTTATGACTCTATTTATCGCTTTGTTCTTAGAGTTTAGTATGAGTAGCTAGTTTTAATTACTAATGTTGTGGACCCTAGATGGGTGTAATATTAATGGGTATTTACCATTGAATAAATATATAATGGTTGGTTGATATTTATTCAATTCTTATGCTTCATGTGATGTTAGTGGTTGCAAACATTAACTAATTCCATTTCACTCTATCTTCACTTAGAAAAGCGGGCTAGGGTTTGGTAGAATTGAATACCAAAAACTCAAGGCTTTAACCTTTGTTTAATGGAATCGCCTAGGAATAAGTGGGTTCTATTTGGCATAAATTGGTTATTTTCAATCGCAACTCTTTTACATTTGGTAAAATCTTGAAGAGTAGATATTACTCAACTATTGGGAATAGTGGGTAGTCACTTAGAAACCATTTGCATATCAAAGGACTTTCCATTAGAAATATATCATATTAACCCCGATAGCATTACATTACATCAATGGGGACACAACCTTGATTTCCTTAATCAAATTAATCACAACCTCACAATATTCTACTTGAATTCATTTCACTCAATTGCAACATTCTTTTCAACTAACGGAATAGAATTACAAATTAAGTCAAGTTTCACACTACTCAAGTAACCTTTTCACACCTATTCCCTGTGGGATTCGACCCCAACCTAGTTGGGTTATTATATTTGACATCGACAGCTTTACACTAATTATTAAGGTGTAATTTGAGCGTATCAAATTTTGGCGTCATTGCCGGGGAATACGATTTTGAAATTATGATTTAGTGTGTGCTTTACTTCATGTTTTTATTCCATCACACTTTGCTTGCTTTGCTTGGTGTGTTAGATAAACATGGCATAGTATGACGAAGAAGAAACTCCTTTTGCGGATATAGATGAGTACATCGAGGACACCAATGCCATTGTCCCTCCGCGAGTTGACGCCGCTACCTTCAAGGTGGAACATGGTTTGATCCTAATGCTTAAAGCAGAGGGATGTTTTAGGAATTCTACCGATGATGATCCAACACAACATCCTAGAAACTTCTTGGGTGTGTGTGCGATGCACAAACAGAACAACGTGTCAGATGATGCCCTAAGACTGAGGGTATTCAAGTACTCACTAGTTGGAGAGGCAAGGAAATGGATCCAAAATCTACCACCTCACTCCATTCACTCTTGGCCTGAACTAGTTCGTGCTTTCTTAGGCAAATGGTTCCCACAAAGCAAGAAATCTGAGCTCAGGGATAAAATTTTCTTTTTCAAGCAACTACCGGGAGAACACCTACATGAGGCATGGGATCAGTTCAAGCTATACCTAGTGAGGTCGCCTAATCATGGTTTTCCAGACAAAATCTTGTTAGAAAAGTTTTACATGGGTTTGGATCCGTTGAACCAATCCATAGCAAATAATACTGCGGATGGATCTTTTATGGATAAAACATTCACAAGGATCACACAAATTCTCGACAGGATGGCAGAACACAATCAAGCTTGGTACTCGGAAGATACCACAGGTGGAATTGCATACGGTACTCCCTCTTTGACCAACATGATTAAGGAGAATCAAGAGAGAGATCAAGTAATTGCCGGTCCTGCCACAAACATTAATGTGTTAACCAAGATGTTCACTGAAAACCAAACTAAAAAGGTAAATGTTGTGGAAGATGTGCAACCCTGGTCAACCGAAGATTGCGAGGAGGCGAACTACGTCCATAATTCTCAAGGTGGTTATCGCCAACAAAATCAATGGAGGCCTAACTTGCAAGGGCAAGGCCATCAACAGTGGCGCAATGATCAAGGTGGATCAAGTCAAGGTAATTGGAGCAATAACAACAACAACTATGCAAACCGGAGTTCAAACCCCTATGTTCCACCAAAGGGGCAATACTCTAACTCCTCACATTATAAGGAAGGTTCTTCAAGTGAGTCCAAGTTGGAGAGCATGATTGAAAGAATATTGCAAAATCAAGAAAGTAGCGACACTACAATGAAAACCATGTCCGGACTTGTGCGGTCATACACCGCATCCATACTAAAGCTAGAAATGCAAATGAGAGATATGTCAAGAGAGCATAATCCAAAGCCGAAGGGCACACTCCCAAGTGACACAATTGCAAACCCTAAAGGAAATGGGAGTGGTCCAACTTCTCATTGCATGGCAATCACCACGCGAAGCGGGAAGGTACTTCAAGGAGAAAATGAACAAATTGTTGGAGTAGATGATCTTGAGCAAGAGGTTGAAGCACAAGTTGAAGTGCTGATTGTTGTTGAAGTTGAAAAGCTCCCAAAAGGAGTAAAAGTCCAAGAAGAAAATCATGAAAAGGTAAAGAGGAAAGAGGCACCAAAAGCTCTAGCACCAATTCCTAGACCTTCCCCTTCGTTCCCTCAAAGACTTGCTAGGAGGGTTGATGATAGCAAATTCGAGAAATTTTATGACATTCTCAAGCAATTGTCGGTGAACATATCATTTGTGGAAGCCTTTCAAGAGATGTCGGGTTTTGCTAAATACTTAAAGGAGTTGATAACAAAGAAAAGAACCACCAAGAATGAAGTAGTGAATGTTACTCACCGGGTTAGCTCTATTATTGCAACAAGCACCGTTGAAAAAAAAGAAGACCCGGGAGCATTCAACATTCCATGCACTATTGGCTTGCTAGATTTTGCAAGGGCTCTTTGTGACAACGTGGCTAGCATTAACTTGATGCCTCTTGCCATTTACAAGCAAGCGGGGTTAAGAATGCCGATACCTACAAGCATGAGATTGTAAACGGCCGATCGTTCAATCAAAAGACCAGTGGGAATTATTGATGATGTCTTAGTAAAAGTGGGAAAGTTCGTCTTTCCGGCCGATTTTGTGATCCTTGACTGTGTCGTTGACAAAGAAATCCCTATCCTCTTGGTGAGGCCATTCCTTGCTACCGGAAGAGCACTTATGGATTCGGAACGAAATGAAATCAAGCTCCGAGTTAATGATGAAGAGGTCACCTTCCAAGCAAGTAAGAGTATGAAGTTGCCACATGCATATGAAGGCATCTCAGTCATTGATGTTGTTGATGAAGTAGAGGACGTAAGTGAAATGAAAATGGAAGAAGAATTCCTAGGTGAGGCTTTGGCGGCAATATTAGTAAATTTCGATGGTGAAAACATGGAGGGGTACATGGAATCGATGAATGCATTAGAAGAACTTGGGTCTTACACTTACGCACCAAAGAAGCTTTCTCTTGACTTAGAGAATAGAGCTACTCCCCCGGCAAAGCCTTCAATTATTGAGCCGCCACAACTTGAACTCAAGCCACTTCCACCACACTTAAGGTATAAATTTCTTGGCTCTAATAATACTTTACCGGTAATCGTTTCTTCCTTGTTGAATGAGGTGCAGGTAGATCATTTATTGAATGTCCTACGGGAACATCAACAAGCCATTGGGTGGATAATAGCGGACATCCCAGGGATTCCCGTCGGAATCTGTGAGCACAAAATACAATTGGAACAAGGAACCAAACCTTGTGTGGAGAACCAAAGAAGATTAAACCCGTCCATGCAAGAGGTGGTGAAGAAGGAAATCATCAAGTGGTTAGACGGCGGAGTAGTCTATCCCGTTGCCGATAGTTCTTGGGTGAGCCCGGTGCAATGTGTGCCAAAGAAAAGAGGCATGACCGTTATCCAAAATAAGAAAAATGTGCTCATCCCAACAAGGACTATGACCGGATGGAGAGTTTGCATGAACTACCGGAAGCTCAACAGTGCCACTTGCAAAGACCATTTCCCTATGCCTTTTATTAATCAAATGCTTGATCGGCTAGTGAGAAGGTCATTTTATTGCTTTTTGGATGGATACTCCGGCTATAACCAAATCAACATTGCATTGGAAGATCAGGAGAAGACAACATTCACATGCCCATATGGGACTTTTGCTTTTAGCCGGATGCCATTTGGGCTATGCAACGCTCCGGCTACCTTCCAACGATGCATGATGTCAATTTTCTCGGACATGGTGGAATATTTCCTAGAAGTGTTTATGGATGACTTCTCTGTAGTAGGTGATTCCTTTGAGCATTGTCTTGACAACCTTAGACAAGTGCTCAAAAGATGTGAAGAAGCAAACCTTGTACTAAATTGGGAAAAGTGCCACTTCATGGTGGATGAGGGCATTGTTTTGGGCCACAAAATTTCCAAACAAGGCATAGAGGTTGACCGAGCAAAGATTGAAATCATTTATAAGCTTCCTCTACCCATTTCAGTAAAGGGTGTCCGAAGTTTTTTGGGGCACACCGGCTTCTATAGGCGCTTTATCAAGGACTTCTCAAAAATTGCAAACCCCATGTGCAAGCTCCTTGAAAAAGATGCTATGTTCGTATTTGATGAAAAGTGTTTCAAAGCATTTGAGGAGTTGAAAGAAAAGCTCACCACGGCACCTATTATTGTCACACCGTATTGGTCTGTTCCATTTGAACTCATGTGTGACGCTAGTGGTGTAGCCATTTGGGCGGTGCTTGGTCAACGACATAACAAAATACTTCATCCCGTCTACTATGCAAGCAAGACTCTCAATGGTGCTCAGATGAATTATACTGTGACCGAGCAAGAATTTCTTGCCATTGCCTATGCTTTTGAAAGATTTCTGGCCTATTTGTTAGGATTCAAGGTTATAGTCTATACTAATCATGCTGCTCTTCGCTATCTTATGGCGAAGAGAGATGCCAAGCCAAGATTGATTCGATGGGTCCTTTTGTTGCAAGAGTTTGACTTTGAAGTCAAGGATCAAAGAGGGACGGAAAACCAAGTTGCGGATCACTTATCTAGGCTTGAAGAAGCAGGGAGGCCAAAAGAGGACTTTGACATCAATGATGGTTTTCCAGATGAGCACATATTGGCATTGTCTGACACATTTGCTCCTTGGTATGCCAATATTGCTAACTATCTGGTTAGCGACCTTGTCCCCGATGGATTGGAAACATATCAAAAGAAAAAGTTCTTGTGGGAGTGTAGGCAATACTATTGGGAGGAGCCCTTCTTGTTTCGTATTTGTGCCGACAACATCATTCGGCGATGTGTTCCGAAAGATGAAGTAATGCCAATTCTCAAAGCATGCCATGACTCCCCGGTTGGGGGTCATCATGGAGGAAATCGGACGGCCGCGAAAGTACTTGAATATGGCTATTATTGGCCATCTATCTACCATGACGCGAATCAAATGGTTAAGGCTTGTGAGCAATGTCAAAGGCAAGGATCAATCTCTAAAAGGCATGAGATGCCTATAAAGTTTGTAACGGAGGTCGAGATCTTTGGTGTGTGGGGGATTGATTTCATGGGTCCCTTTGTGAGTTCTTATGGCATGAAATATATCTTGGTGGGAGTGGACTATGTCTCCAAGTGGGTTGAGGCAATCGCCTTACCCAACAATGAGGTCCTTAGTGATGGTGGTTCTCATTTCTGCAACAAGGCTTTTACCGGGCTGCTTGAAAAGTATGGAGTAAAGCACAAGGTGGCCACGCCTTATCATCCTCACTCGAGTGGTCAAGTTGAAATTTCCAACAGGGAGATTAAAAACATCCTAGCAAAAATTGTCAATGCAAACAGGACCGACTGGTCAAGGAAGCTAGAGGATGCATTGTGGGCATATCGCACCGCATTTAAGACTCCCATTGGCACCTCACCGTATCGGTTACTCTTTGGTAAGGCGTGTCATTTGACCGTGGATCTTGAACACAAAGCCATGTGGGCTCTAAAAAGGTTAAATCTTGGCTGGGCTGAAGCTGCTAATCTGAGAATGACACAACTCAACGAAATGGAAGAATTCCGTCTCCATGCCTATGAGAGTGCAGCCATGTATAAGGAACGAATGAAGTTTGTTCATGACAAGAAGATCTTGAAACGGAAATTCAAATCTGGTGACTTGGTCCTGCTCTTCAACTCGAGACTCAAGTTATTTCCGGGCAAACTTAAATCCAAATGGTCTGGCCCATTCAAAATTGTGAATGTGTCCCCTTACGATGCTATTGAATTAGAGTCGAAAGACGGACTTCACACTTTCAAAGTAAATGGACAAAGGGTTAAGAATTACCTGGGCACAACAGGAGACAAGCACATGATAGAGCAAATTGCTCTCAAGGATAGTCCGACCCCCACCACTGAGTAGCCCAAAAAGGGGACTAACATCGTCGTGCCGTGACATTAAATCAAGCGCTTCTTGGGAGGCAACCCATGTGTGGTAAAATTATATTTTTTTTTTAGTTGTCAGTGATTGAACAGGTTTACGTGTGTATTAGAGTACAGGTAGCCAAATTTACCATGAAACAGAGTGCAAAGACTAAAGCAAAAAATGGTGGATCAGGGGCTTTCGGCAACTAAGCGGTCGCATAATGACTTTGCGAACCGCATAGTTGTCGCAAACACAATCAGTGAATTTGGGGAACTTGGGTCTGAAAACTGCGGTAAGAGTTCAAGTTATGCGGTCCGCATAGCTGTTATGCGACCGCAGAATGCATCGCAGAATGGAGGTAAAATAACTCAGCTCTAAACTCATCGCATAACACATATGTGACCGCATAATGTGTTATGCGACCACTTGCCCACCGCAAACATCTAGGTATAAATCCCTAATCCTTCGCATACTATCAACCCCACTCACACACGAACACTTAATAACTCTCACAAAAACAAAAACACAAAAACAAAAGAAACAAAAGAAAAGCCAAAAACATTTTAATCACGCACACAGATCACATATCAAGGATCGGAATTAAGGAATTTACCTTGCTCATAACTCAGATTTCACCTTCATCTTACTCCGATATCTAGTATGTGATTCTTGCACGCTTGTTTTCTTTTTTTTATTTTTATTTATCTTCTTTTTATTATGGATTCATTGCATAATGTCCATCATTTGAACTCCATATCTCATTTTTGTTCTCAAACATGTGCGGTGGGTACCTGTGTGGGCGATTGGTGGTTAAATTCTTGCCTGCGAGTGTAGGGAATTGTGTAGGTGGGAGGCTTGACCATTGTTGACCGAAGAAGATATTCTTTGCGGCACGCATAATTGGGTTGCGATCCGCACAGTCGTCACAAACAAGACCCTAGAAGGCCTAGTGATTTGAACTTATGCGACCGCTTATGCGTTCGCAAAGGTGTTTTGCTGATCGCATAGCTACCGCAAATAAAATCAGTTAAACTACCTTTCGTGTGTGCAAATTTGCGATCCCTTTGCGATCGCACAACTGGTTTTGCAGTGGTTTTTGCGATCGCATAATCCCTTAAGCATGGGGTATGAAATTCTGCGATAAGTTTACGGTCCGCATAGTGTATATGCGACCGCATAACCCATCGCATAACTTGTTTATCTATGTTATTTTTCCTGCATATTTTTTTATGCTATGACCACCACTCACGCATTGTTTTATTGTAGGAATGGCACCAAGGAAATCTATTGCAACATGATCACCACCTGCTCGTGGGAAGAAAAGAGCTACTCCGAACCAACAAGCACAACAGTATAAGCGCCAATGGCCGAAAACCACCTGCAACACTGCTGAGCACTCCTCCCAGTCTGAAGAAGAGGGGGCTAAAATGGACATCCTGCCATCAATTGACCTACAAGCTGAAGCAAGGCAGAAGAGCGGGGAAGATTCGAGGTTTGGGGTCCCAAGATCATGGACCCTATACAAAGAGGGGATAAAAAAGAGAAACATTCTCGAGGAGAAGCAGTTAAGCCCGAATGGTCTGAAAGAAAACTACCCTCACATAATTGAAAACATTCAGAAGAGGAAATGGGGATTCTTCACGGATGCCCTAGATGACTACAATGAAACAATTGTGAGGGAATTCTATGCTTCCTATGCTGCCTCAAGAAATGCTGAGCAAAGGCGGAATAGGATATTTTTGGATTCCGTTCTAGTTCGAGGGGTTCAGGTTCTCTGTGACACAGGCACAATCAATGATCTATTCTTTGAGGACTGGTCATCAGGCACAGCTGAATATGATGCAAAAGTAACCAACAAAGATAACGAGCGTGCTTGGATAACATCTATCATAGCAAAGAGAACCCCCTCCTGGATTGACCTGTGCTACAAGATTTACAAACGGGATTTCACCCAGGAAGCCCAATATTGGCTCAGCTTTGTTTGCTCCCGTCTGATGCTGACTAGAAATGAGACAGGCATCAAGATTGAAAAGTCCCTCATAATTGCATGCATCATGTCGGACATCAAGATTGATGTGGGACACATTATCTTCAAGGAGTTGGGAATGAGGGCAAACCAAAAGCAAACTTCTCTTCCTTTCCCATGCTTGATCACGGCTCTTTGCAAAACTGTAAGCGTTCCACCTATCTCGAAACATGATCGTATAGAGAAGGCTCTCCAGTGCATTGACATCACTTGGCTAAGTTATGCAGTAGACAAGGAAACAGACATCCAGCTCGAGACCTCATTCCCTCATGCATCTGAATCACCAGCACCTGCACCTGCTCTTTCATCAATTCCTGACACTCTTGTTTCCTCAGCCACTCCTCAGGCTCGGCCAAGCAGTGCACAACGACCTTTTTCCTTGCCATCTATCGCAAAGCTGGGTCTACTAGCTCAGCATGCCAGCGCCAAGGTAGACCGGCTGACAAAGGAACTACCAAAACTCATCAAGCAAGCATTGGGTCCCACTCAAGCATCAATGAGTGCACTTCAACAACAGCATAAATCATATAAAGATCGCCTTGTGCACTTTGAAGTGCGACTTGAAAAGGTCGAGCGAGGCGAGGTTGGAGATATGTCACAGCTTAGGAAAGATGTTGTTAAGCTGAAAATAGAGCTGCACAAGCTGCAGAACTTAGAGTTCGATTTGACTTCCCTCCTTCCGGAGGGCGGTGAGCAGGGCACAAGCACCTCCATTTCGGGCCTAAATCTGGACTTCTCCAACCTCATGACAGACCCGGAGGCACAGGGTGCTGAAACTTCAAAGACTCCAGCTGCCATTGACCACATTGACACTCATTTAGAGGAGGATTCCGGAGAGTCGAAAGGAGAATCAGATGACAGAGCAACTGAAGATGAGGAAACCGATGAGGAAGCATTGGCAAAGGAAACTGAGGGTCAGCAGGACTATAAGGGTAAGCAGGTGGCGGCTTCTATAAAGGATGCTTCTACACAGGCTCAGGCTGCAGAGGAAGAAGACGTGCAGAAAGCAATTGCACATTCACTTGCTGACATGGTCGCCAGGGCATATCCAGCTACCCCACAAGCATCACTGGGAGAGTCCAGCAGCTCCCAAACTCATGTTTCAGACACACAGCAGGTGGAGCTTCCTGCTCCAGCCTCAGCGACCACCATCACAGTTGCCCAGCATGCTCCAAATCCTTCAAGCACCCCAGGAAGCCCCTAAACTTAGATTTTCAATTTTTATGCTTTAAGGACAATGCATGATCTTTAAGTGGGGGTAGGGTAGATATTTTGTGTGATATTTTGTGTAATAGTTGTATGAAATCCCTTTTCTTTAATAGTATAGACTGGTATCTAGTAATAAACTCCCCTTGGTTTTTCTTCGCCAGGTTCTTTTCCAGGGGTGTAATAGTAGAACTATGGAATGTTTTGACTTGTTTGGTGTGATTGTATAGTTTCAAGCATGTAAGGAAATTTTTGGTGAATAAATGGTACCCTTCCTTCTTTGACTTTGTATGGTTAGTCATTCTGGTGAATTTGAGGCTCGCTCTTTGACTTTATGTTTACTCATAATCTTGCATATCATGTGATAAAATCTGTGAGTTTCCTTGCATTCACTTGAAAGCTAAAACTATGTTGAGTCGAACAGTTAATGTGTCGTGAGTGAGTGAGGATTTGTGTAAATAATGTGCATGCTTAACTTGTGATGTCTAGAACTTGCCTGGTTGGTTTCTTTGTGCAAATCTCAGGCTATTGGTTGGGTGCTGAGATGATCTTAGGCTATCTTTGTGACTGCTAGCTAATTTTGACAAAAAATTGACCTCCCCGGTACATAAATTACCCTAGTTACCCCGTTGAGCCTTTAACCTTTTCTTTGGCCACCACATTACAAACCTTTACCCCATGGTGAAAGAATTCCTTCTTTTTGAACCTAACCCTCCTTGAACGAGTAAAAACAAGGCTAAAAGCCTAAGTTGGGGGTGCCGGTACAAAGTGGAGATTAAAAAGGTTGACAGTGCATGTAGAAGAAACAAATATGGTTCCTCAAAGTTGTATATATATGAAGAAACTCAAGCTCCGAAAAGAAATGCTTTTATATATAAAAAAAAAAAAGAGAAAAGTGGAGTCTTGTAGAAATTGAATAAACACTTTGAGGTGATTCGTTGTCGGTAACTCGAGGTCGATCAATGCTATGTAGTAAAGAAACAAAGTATACATAGAGTTCAAGGAGGGTATAGCCATGACGCTCCTAGATATTCATACAACCCGTCCCGAAACCTACATTACAACCTGTGAAAAGTCCCAAGTGATCTTCAGCCAATCATTCCTAAGATAGGAGCAAGTTAAAATAAGGGCAAGCATATGGACTGATATTTGTAACATGTAGCTTTCATTCCGAGTGAAAGAGTGCTTGATTGCATCCACTATAAATATGTGAGTTGGGGATTTTCTTTGTTATGAGCACGCATGAACTACAAGATTTAACAAAAGTCAGTTCCTTGAAGTAGAATACGAGTTCACTTAGCTGTGAGTAACATTTTGTCAGTTTGGTTGAGGCTCAAAGTTTACAAGTTGATTGGTCGCATTGTTAAGTGATATTTGTCTTCCATGAAGGGTCAATAAATGAAGTTACACGCTTGATTAACTGACAGTTAATACCCTCTACGGTCACTACTATTAGTGAATTATCAGTAAGAGTTTAGAATAGGATATTTTTTGTTCGAGTTGCTTGAGGACAAGCAAGAGTTTAAGTTGGGGATGTTGATGTGCCATAGAATTTCGGCACATTTGATACCAATTACATAGACTTTAGCTCATCTTTCAATGCATTTTTAGTTAATTCTTATAAAGTTTTGGTGTTTTGCAGTGCATGAGGCTTAAGGACCCAAAAACATATGGAAAAGAAGTCAAAAAGACACAAAAGGACAGAAATGACGCAAGTATGCGGTCGCATAAAGCATATGCGGACTGCATACCCATCGCAGACTATAGCGGATTGTTGGTTAACTGAAGAGAAAAAGATGCGACCCATTATGCAGTCGCATAACGATTATGCGGACCGCATAGTGATCGCATAACTGAAATCAAGAAAGCTGAGAAGCACTTATGCGGAGGAATATGCGGTCGCATAATGTATATGCAGACCGCATAATTGGAATACGATCAAGAGCTGGGTTGGATACATGAGATTATGCGGCGATTTCGAATAATATGCGGACCGCATACATGATCTGCGACCAGTATGCGGTCGCATAAACTATCTGCAGGGTTATTTTTGTCCAATTTTGGCTCTGACTTTTAGCCCACTATAAATAGATTTATTAGGGTTTTTGTGAGGGAGAAAAAAGTCAGAAAAAGAGATTACTTTTAGAGCATTGAATGCACCATTGTTTTGGGGACTTTTGAAGAGAGAATCTTGTATCTTTGTAAGCTTTATGACTCTATTTATCGCTTTGTTCTTAGATTTTAGTATGAGTAGCTAGTTTTAATTACTAAGGTTGTGGACCCTAGATGGGTGTAATGTTAATGGGTGTTTACCATTGAATATATATATATAATGGTTGGTTGATATTTATTCAGTTCTTATGCTTCATGTGATGTTAGTGGTTGCAAACATTAACTAATTCCATTTCACTCTATCTTTACTTGGAAAAGTGGGCTATGGTTTGGTAGAATTGAATACCAAAAACTCAAGGCTTTAACACTTGTTTAATGGAATCGCCTAGGAATAAGTGGGTTCTATTTAGCATAAATTGTTTATTTTCAATCGCAACTCTTTTACATTTGGGAAAATCTTGAAGAGTAGATATTACTCAACTATTCGGAAATAGTGGGTAGTCACTTAGAAACCATTTGCATATCAAAGGGTTTTCCATTAGAAATATATCATATTAACACCGATAGCATTGCATTACATCAATGGGGACACAACCTTGGTTTTCGTTAATCAAATTAATCACAACCTCACAATATTCTACTTGTCTTCATTTCACTCAATTGCAACATTCTTTTCAACTAACGGAATAGAATTACAAATTAAGTCAAGTTTCACACTACTCAAGTAACCTTTTCATACCTATTCCCTGTGGGATTCGACCCCAAGCTAGTTGGGTTATTATATTTGACATCGATCGCTTTACACTAATTATTAAGGTGTAATTTGAGCGTATCAGCAAGTGGTGGAGCAACTAGTGCAGAAGTCGTAAAATGAATCCTCTGCTGAACTGGTGAGAATATCTCTTTATGTGGCCCAAGTCTCCACACTCAAAGCAACCCCTATATGAAAAGGCTGGTAAGTTCTGAGGTGGACCTCGAGAACTAGAATGACTACCAGAAGAATCTGGAACAAATGATCCCTGAACTCTAGGAGCACAAGGCGTACTCTGGGCTAGAAGTGCACTAAGAGATGACTGGCCCTGTTAAGAACTGTATAAACCATGGATGGATGATGCACCATAGTGAACTGGACGACCCGTCTGAGCGTGTTTGTAAGGACGACCCCTGTTGTGGTAGGTCTGCCCTCCAGCAGGTACCCCACCAAAACCGCCCGAACCTCGAGGCCTCGTGGCCTCCCTCTCACCACGCTCCTAGCTACGGACCACCTCTATCTGCCGAGCAATGTCAACCACCTCATCAAATTTATCACGCCCCAACCTCGGGGAGCGCGACTGGTGCTCAACTGAGTGAACCCGGTCGAGCAAGCCTATTAGATACTTTCTACCCAACTCACCCATGATCAAGAGAAGACATGATTTTATTAATTAGAAAGTAGGAAGTTCATACATACGATACTAAATCGTTTCATTAGTTACTTCATTTGATAATTCTCAAAAAAAAGAACACACACATACACCTTCATGGTTCAAAAGTGGAACAAGTGATTTAATCATAACACAACTTTTTTAACATTCCCAACACCCATATATAACCCACACTTAGTCTACGGAGCCTCTAAAAATACCAAAGAGTACAATAATAGTGCCGTCCACAAGGCTCCGGCTATATCTCAAAAGACGATAAGTCATACGAAATAAAAGATACACAACCCCAGAATGAGATGGGGCTCACCAAGTCAGCTGGGAAGAATGAGCACTGCTATCACTGGTCAGTATCCTCCGCTGTGGAACCACCCGCATCCATTAAAGATGCAGTGCCCCCGGCAAAAGGGACGTTAGTACATGTCGAATAGTACTAGTATGAAAACCAAACACCAATTTAAGAACTCGAAAATACAATAGGAACATGATGAACCAAGGCGACAATAAAATAACATAGATAGCCAGTTAAACCAAAACAAGTTCATCAAGAGCTTTCATTAACATTTATAGAATTCAAGATGAGATCCCATGTAACCATTTCCACACAAAGAGGCCCCACCGCCTCACCCCAATGTATGCAGGTGGAGGTGTAAACACAATACCAAAACTCTACTCAAGCGGCCTTGCCGCCTCACCCCAATGTATGTGGGTGGAGGTGTAAACGCAATACCCATTGTCACACAAAGTGGCCCTGCCACCTCACCCCAATATATATGCGGGTGAAAATGCATCAACGATACCAATATCTACACAAAGTGGCCATGCCGCCTCACCCCAATATATTTATGTGGGTGGTGGTGCAACAAAAATACCAAAATCATACACAAAGCGGCCCTACCATCTCACCCCCAATATATGCGGGTGGAGGTCTAACCCCAATCACATTCTCTACATGATTTGGCATAATAGTTTTCCATATAAATCACGACTTGGAATCATAAAACATAGATACATAATCCATAGTTTGGAACACATCCTCAATTTATAATAAAATATCATGAGAACATTTGAAACACAAATTAAACATATATCTGTCACAAAACTTATTCGAAATACTCAACTTGTAATAAATATCTTGGAACTTACAAGGATATTGGGGTTCCAATTCTTAAAGAAGAGTTTAGCCAACATACCTCAATTAAGCTCCCTTTAAACTTTAAAACGTTCCAAAATTCTTAGCACTTCGATCTATTTTAGAAATATAACAAGTTGGACCAAAATTAGGAAGATGGTCATGATTCTAGCTCATTTGAGCGGATTATCAAACACTAAGTGTGCATTAATGTTTTTAAGGCCCTTTTGTGAAAGATTCCATCATTCCCCAACCCATTCTCTACCATTTTTAGCTCACAACCTTCCCACATTCTTTGATAACACATGCATGCATGCAAGATAACAACCCCCACACCCAATAATTGTCTTTCCAATTATCCCCTTTTTAGAAGATTTTCGAAATTAAGGGCTAGGGCATAGATTCTTACATTTAAGATGAGGACTTTCTTGATAATCTTCAAGGATTGAGCAAGATTTGTTGGATATTATGTTGAAGGTTACTTCCCCACTCTAAGAACTCTTTCTCACTCTAAAGATATCAAAAATATGCTCAAAATATACTATGGCATATGTTTTAACGAAATAGGGTTGGGTTTAAAAACCCCAAAAAAACAAAGCCCCGGGACAGGATCTGTGGTTGCATATGCAACCGCATAATGGATGTGCGGTCCGCAGAACAGGCCGCATAATTAGCCTCCGGAACTGGGCATGACTGACTCAGTCTATGGTCATTATGCTGCTCGCAGACCTGTTCTGCGGTCGCATAATGCGCCGCAAACCTGACCTCCAAAATGGCCTCAGACTTCCTCACTCTGCGGCCATTATGCGGTCCACAGAGTGATTCTACGACTACATAGTGGGCCGCAGAAATGTCCTCTTTTGCCAAATATTTTCCTTTACTCTCCCACTTAGGATCATTGTTTCCCCCACCAAATTCGGCACCACGAAACATTATTTTTCCTTTGCAAAATTTTACGGGGCCTTACATTCTCCCCCACTTAGGATCATTCATCCTCGAATGAGGGTCAAGGTTCACTATTAGCATCTTATGCAGCTCAGTTTTCATACCACGTACCATCAGTCTCAAATTTGACTAACTCCCTAAATTCCCAAAAGTTTTGCCAGAGTTTCCCCTATAACTAGGTCTATCCACCTATCAGAGAGCCACAGAAACACATCCTTAAAACATATACATAAACCAATGACGTAACATAACTCATAACAACACCAACTGTGGCCTCACATACAATATATTTATAAAGACACCTTTACAATAACTGAACAAGTGATACAAGAATCCATAGGTGACAGTTTTTCAAAAGGTCACATAGTTTATACAAACAAGTAAGGATACTTCTTTTACATTTCTTCCTCGACCTCCCAAGTAGCCTCTTCAACTTGCTGGTTTCGCTACAACACCTTCACAGAGGCAATTTCTTTATTCCTCAACTTTCGGACTTGCCTATCAAAAATGGCAACGGGAATTTTTTCATATGACAGTTCTTCATTAACCTTAATGGTCTCAACCGGCACAATAGATGACGGATCTTCAACTACCTTCTTCAATATAGACACATGAAATATCGGGTGCACTAATGACATCTCATGTGGTAGGTCAAGCTTGTACGCTACCTCACCGATCCTCTGAATGATTCTATACGGTCCGACATACCTCGGACTCAATTTCTCTTTCTTACTAAATCGCATTACACCTTTCATGGGGGAAATTTTCAAGAATACCCGATCATCTTCTTTGAACTCCAAATCCCTACGACGAACATCTGAATAGGAATTCTGACGACTCTGAGCAGTCTTCAACCACTCCTTAATGATCTTAACTTTTTCCATAGCCTGATGCACGAGGTCTAACCCTATCAACTCTGCTTCCCCAATCTCGAACCACCCAATGGGAGATCTACTTCTCCTACTATATAATGCCTCAAATGGTGCCATTTCAATACTAGCATGAAAGATGTTGTTATAAGCAAACTCTCTGAGTGCAAAAATGATCATCCCAGCTACCCTTGAAGTCGAGAACACAAGCATGCAACATGTCCTCAAGCGTCTAAATAGTCCGCTCTGCTTGCCCGTCGGTATGTGGATGGAAGGTTGTACTACAATTCACCTGAGTACCCAAACCTTGCTGAAATATCTTCCAAATATTTGCCGTGAACTGAGCCCCTCGGTCGGAAATGATCGAAACTGGAGTACCATGTAGCCTGACTATTTCCTTGATATACAACTGAGCATATTGTTCCGTTGTGTCGGTAGATTTAACTGGCAATAAATGTGCTAATTTAGTGAGCCGATCCACAATCACCTAATTTGAGTCAAACTTGTGCGGAGTGCGTGGTAATCCTACCACAAAATTCATATTAATCATTTCCCACTTCCACATTGGAATTTCTATGTTTTGTGCCAACCCACCAGGTCGTTGGTGTTTGGCCTTTACTTGCTGACAACTCGGACACCTTGCCACAAAGTCCACCACATTCCTTTTCATGTCATTCCACCAATAGACTTCCTTGAGATCATGATACATCTTCGTAGAACCTGGGTGCACGGAATACCTAGAAGTGTGAGCCTCGGTCATGATTCTTTCCCGGAGATCATCTACATTTGGAACACATAGGCGCCCTTGGTACCTTAGTGTACCATCATCCATGCCAAGAGTAAAAGCCATAGTTTTATGTTTTTTAATCCCCTCCTTCAATTGCACCAAAAATGGATCATTGTATTGCTTCTTTTTGACTTCCACAACAAGCGATGATTCAGCCCTATTTTGTACAATTACCCCTCCTTCATTAGAGTCCACAAGACGAACTCCCAAACTAGCCAATCGATAAACTTCCTTGGCCAACGGCCTTTGACATGCTTCCAAGTGAGCCACACTACCCATAGATTTCCGGTTAAGTTCAGATTCAGCTCCTTTTGTTTGAAAATATATTGACGACTCTTGTGGTCCGTGAATACATCCACATGGATCCCATACAAATAATGACGTCAAATCTTTAATGCAAAAACCACCGCCGCAAGTTCTAAGTCGTGTGTTGGATAATTCTTTTCATGATTCTTGAGTTGCCTGGAAGCATAAGCTATCACCTTGCCATGTTGTATTAATACACACCCAAGTCTAATTCTTGAAGCATCACAATATACCACTAATCCATCTGCACCTTCTGGTAAGGTCAACACCAGTGCCATAGTAAATCGTGATTTCAACTCCTGGAAGCTCCTTTCACAAGCATCGGACCATTGGAACTTAATCACTTTCTGAGTCAATTTAGTCAACGGAGAGGTAAGAGTAGATAACCCCTCCACAAACTTCCCGTAATACCTTGTTAAGCCCAAGAAGCTGTGAATCTCGGTTGGCGTTATAGGTCTAGGCTATTTCTTCACCGCTGCAATCTTTTGAGGATCGGCCTTAATTCCTTCTCTGGAGACAACATGACCTAAGAAGGTGATAGATTCGAGCAAAAATTCACATTTTGAAAATTTTGCGTACAATTGGTGTTGATGAAGAGTATGCAAAACTGCCCTGAGATGATCGGCATGGTCCTCTCGACCTTGCGAATACACAAGAATATCGTCAATGAACACTACCACAAAGGAATAGAGAAAAGGCTTAAAAACCCGATTCATAAGATCTATGAAAGCCACCGGGGCATTTGTTAGCCCAAAAGACAATACCAGAAATTCAAAGTACCCATATCGGGTCCTGAAAGCTGTTTTCAGAATATCCTTCTCCCTGATATTCAATTGGTGGTACCCGAACCATAAATCAATTGTGGAGAAGTACCTAGCACCCTGTAACTGATGAAATAAATCATCTATTCTTGGTAATAGGTATTTGTTCTTGATTGTGACTTTGTTAAGCTGCCGGTAGTCAATACACATCCTCAGTGATTCATCTTTCTTCCTCACAAAGAGAACCGGTGCGCCCCATGGTGACACACTCGGTCGGATGCAACCCTTCTCTAACAAATCCCTCAATTGTTCTTTTAGCTCCTTCAATTCTATCGGTGCCATTCTGTAGGGTGGGATAGATATAGGATGCGTGTCTGGCATCACATCAATCCCAAACTCAGTCTCCCTGACTGGTAGGATCCCAGGGAGTTCATCCGGAAAGACTTACGGAAATTCATTCACAACAAGCACGGACTCAAGTGTAGGTACCTCAGCATTGGTGTATGTAACCCGAACCAAATGATAAATACACCCCTTGTATTTCTTTGGCCTTAAGGTAAGAAATAAACTTACACTTCGGCACTACATCATCACCCTTCCACTCAATAACTGGCTCATTTGGAAATTCGAACCTAACAGTTCCGGTTCGGCAATCAAGCTTGGCAAAACATGAATAAAGACAATCCATCCCCATTATCACATCAAAATCGACCATTCTCAATTCAATAAGATCGGCCACGGTGTCCCGACCACGCAACGTGACAACACAATCCCTATAAACCCGCGCGGCCAAAATAGACTAACCAACCGGAGTAGACACAGAGAACGGCTCATGAAGTTGTTCCGATTCTATCCCAAATTCTATAGCAACATAAGGAGTGACATATGATAAAGTGGACCCGGGATCAATAAGAGAATATACATCATGGGATTGGGCAGACAATATACATGTGACAACATCTGGAGAAGCCTATGAATCCCGATGCCTCCGTATAGTATAAAATCTGTTGGGTCCTCCCAAATTGTGTGCACCACCCCTAGCTGCACCACACCCTACGAGTGCTGGGGTGCCTCGAGCTAGAGCTGTTGTGGATGTAGTAGCTGTAGAATTAGCTGTCTGTGCCGCACCTCTACCCATGTTTCGGCGGGACGGGCGGCAATCCCTCTGAATGTGACCCCTCACACCGCACCCATATCATATAGGTAGGTCCATGAAGCAGTCCCCAAAATGCATCCTCCTACACTTAGGGCATGGGAGCCTCTGCTGCTGAAACCTTCTGTCGGGCCGACCCTGCTGGTGGGGTCCCATGTTGCCCTGACTGGGTCCAGATCACTGGGCACTCATCGAAGACTGAGCGAATAATTGAGATGGTCCTGATGACCCTCCCCTGAATGCAGACCTACCACCACCCAAGTTGCCCGCGGACCGGGCCTTGTTGTTGCTCTGACGCTCCATTCTATTCTTCAATTTACGGGTCTTTGTGGCTTGAGCAAATGCCACCATCTTACCATAGTTCATATCGGAATTCAAGGCAGTTGTAGAGGCCTCATTAATAACCAAGGGGCTAAGGCCCTTTACAAACCGGCGCACTCTAGCCTCCATAGTGGGCAACATGTGAATAGCATACTTAGACAGGCACGCAAACTCCATATGGTACTCCCACACATTCATACAACCCTGGTTTAGGCTTTTAAACTCAGCAACACGGGCTACCTTAGTTTCAGCAGGCAAGAAATGATCCATAAAGGCATCTGTGAACTCACCCCACCTTGTCGGAGGGCTTCCCTCCTCACGGGACTCCACCCACAACTCAAACCAAGAATAGGCCACCCCTTTCAGGCGGTAGGAGGCCAACTCCACTCCCTCTGTCTATGTAGCATGCATAACCCGAAGAGTCTTGTGCATCTCATCAATGAAATCCTGGGGTCCTTCTCGGGATCAGTACTCGTAAACACTTGAGGATCTAACTGAAAAAACTTGTTCACCCTGGAACTAGAAGATTCCCCTGGCTGACTAGAAAAAGTAAGCCCAACACTCAATCTCTGGGCTTGAGAAGCCACTATCTGTGCCAGCATCTGTATGGCTCCCCTAAGATCAATATTATAAACACCATAAACGAAAGCTGGAGCTGGAGGTGGAACTAGAATATCGGTTGGAGGAACCGTTGCACCTTCAGTAGGCGTAGGGACAGGTGCAGTCTGATCAGCTGTGGTAGAATCAGGCAGTGTAGTAATTGGGGGGAATATCCTCACCCCTCGGTTGCTCACCAGCATCACCAAATATAGGATCGACTGCCACTCACGGGGTGACATTGGCTACTTGGCCAATTCTTGCCCTCTTCTTAGGTGCCATGTACTGAAAATTAGAGTAACACACGAGTTAAAAGAGGAACAATCTTACAGCGAGCTTTGACGCACGATCGAGAACATAAAAGAAGGGTAATATTCCTAAATGCCCAAGTAGCATCCTAATTATAGATGTGGTCGACAACACACCGATAAGAAGGACTCTACTAGACACGGCTCCGAGATATCCTATGATACTTTAAAACTTTAGGCTCCGATACCAAGTTTGTCATGCCCCAACCTCGGGGAGCGCGACCGGTGCTCAACCGAGTGAACTCGGTCGAGCAAGCATGTTAGATACTTTCTACCCAACTCACCCATGATCAAGAGAAGGCATGATTTTATTAATTAAACAGTAGGAAGTTCATACATACGATACTAAATCGTTTCATTAGTTACTTCATTTGATAATTCTCATAAAAAGAACACACACATACACCTTCATGGTTCAAAGTGGAACGAGCCAAAAAGTTCGAGCCGCACACGTAAAAACCAATTTGGCACCACGAAACATTATTTTTCCTTTGCGAAATTTTACGGGGCCTTATAAAAGTGGCACCAGATTCCCTCTCCCTAGTCATAAGTAACCGCAGCAGATACGTGAGGCCATCAATAAACCTCGTAATCCTCTCCCTATCATTGGGAACCAACCAAACTGCGTGACGGGCTAACTCAGAAAATCTCATCTCGTACTGCATCACAGACATGCCATTCTGACGTAACTGCTCAAACTGCCTGCGCAGCTCCTCTCTATGAGACTGCAGCACAAACTTCTCCAAAAAGAGAATGGAGAACTGTTGCCATGTAAGTGGTGCTGCATCGACCGGTCTGCGCCTCTCATAAGCCTCCCACCATCTGAAGGCAGCCCCAGAAAATTGAAAAGTAATGAACGAGACCCCACTGGTCTCCAGAATACCCGATGTCCGAAGCATCCACGGGCACTTATCTAGAAAACCCTGAGCATCTTCTGATTCAGCACCGTTAAATGATGGAGGTCGAAGCCTCCCAAATATCTCAAGTCTCCTCAGCTCATCATCTACCATAACTGGGACTACCGGGGCCTGAGAAGCTGCAACCGGTTGGGCTGGTAGTGCCCCAGGTATCTGAAGTCCCTGCACTACCTGCTCTGGAGTACGGGCAACTGGGGTATGAGTACCTCCCCCGGCCTGAGAAGTGGCTGGTGCGGCCTGAGCCGAAACCACTTGAGCAAGGCCAGTGCAAACTGTCAATATCTGAGCCAAAGCCTCCTGTAGGCCTGAAATCTCAATGGGCACAGCTGGTGCCTGAGCGAGTCCTGCGGGCTCAACTACATCTGGAATCTACTCCTGAGCTATAGCAACTGGTGGTGCTACAGGTGCTGCTCCAACTGCTGTATGAGCGACAACTTGGCCTCTACCTCGGCCCCGGCATCTACCACGGCCCCGACCTCTCGCGGCCCTAACTGGTGGCACTAGTAGCTGACCGTCCAATCCGGTAGTACGTGTTCTAACCATCTGTGAGAGAGTAAAATAACATAATTTTAGTTTTCCGGAATCAACAAGTTCGCACGACCGAATACAAGAAAGTGAAATTTTCCTATGGGTTCGGCAGTCTCTCAAAGATAAGTACAGACATCTCCGTACTAATCCGCAAGACTCTACTAAACCTGCTCATGACTCATGAGACCTATGTAACCTAAGCTTTGATACCAACTTATCACAACCCAAAATCTCAAATATCATGATGGTGCCTATCTCAATACTAGGCAAGCTGACAATCTCAATAACAACCATATCTTTGAAGTTTGAAAACATAATATTTAAATTCAGCGGAAGAAAACTCACAAATATAGATATAAACACTCCCAAAACCTGGTGTCACTGAGTACATGAGCATCTAGTATGAATACAAAGTCTGACTGACAAAACACTGTCTGAAAGTATAGAACAGTACAATAACTGAAAGAAAGGGAGTCAAGGTTAGAGGACTCCAGGCATCTACCTTGATAGTCTCCAACTTATAGCACGTTGAGATCTAATGGTCGCTGTGTCCGAAAGCACCTGGATCTGCACACGAGGTGCAGAGTGTAGTATGAGTACAACCAACTCAATAAGTAACAAGACTAGCCTCTCGGCTGAAAGTAGTGATGAGCTCCGCAGGTACAGTCCAGTATAAATAATAACAATACAGAAATGTAGGCATGCTTTCAAGTTCAACAGTTGCTTTCAGTACAAATAAAATAGAACAATTCTGAACAATACGAGGAATATGACATCTATGTATCTACATGCCAATGTACATACTATATGTGATGCACCTTAGTGAAAAATCTGTGTACTCACAATCTAAAATACTCAATCACTCAGTATTGTATATGGCCAATCCAGCCCAGGGAAGATCCATCCCAAATATATATGTATATCCATCAACTGAAAGTCAGTCACTCAGTACTGTATAAGGCCAATCCAGCCCAGGGGAAGATCCATCCCCGAATATCAATGATTCGGACAAGATCCATGTCCAGAAAAAATCCATTCCTCAATATAAATGCTTCGGGCAAGATCCATGCCTAGGGAAGATCCATCCCTCAATATATATCTATGGCAAGATCCATGCCCATGGAAGATCCATCCCAGATATATGTGGGGGTGCAGACTTCAGAGGGGCTCCTTCAGCCCAAGCGCTATAATAGCCAGCCCTCGATTTTCATATACCAACTACACTCACTGTGGGGGTGCAGACTCCGGAGGGGCTCCTTCAGCCCAAGCACTATAATAGCCAGATCCAGGCATAAATAAATAAACATAACTATCACTCAGAATCTCCAGACTTTCGGGCTCTCAATAACATGAAGAATCAACCCGACATAATGATATGGAATATCAATGAATAACAACAGAGACTGAGATATAATATGCAAGTGATAGATGTTACTAAGTACAAAATTGTAAATTTAAAAAAATAGTTCAACAACAATACGACACATGTGGGTCCCAAAATATATCGGTGCATAGCCAAATCATGATCTTTAACATGAGTCTCAGCTCAATTTCTCTAACACGTGGAGGATATGCGGATAATGGCATATATTTAACTATACAACTCTACGGAATCAATTAAGTCACAATTCCTTTGATGCACGCTCATACGCCTATCACCTAGCGTGTGCGTCATCACCAAACAATTCATACAACATGTAATTAAGGGATTCATACCTTCATAACCAAGTTTAGAAGTGTTACTTACCTCAAACCGCGTAATTTCTTACTCCGCTATGCCATTGCCTCGCAAATTGGTCTCCGAAAGCCTCGTATCTAGCCACAATTAGTTTGATTCAGTCAATACAAATTATTGGAATTAATTTCATAAGAAAATACTAATTTTCCAATACAAATCCAAAATTTAACTCAAAAAAATTGCCTAAGGGCCCCACGTCTCGGAACCCGACAAAAGTTACGAATATGAACGCCCATCCAACCACGAGTCCAAATTTCACCAAATTTCGTCATCAACTCGACCCTCAAATCTTCAATTAAAGTCTTTGAAGATTTCTACCATTTTCAATCCAATCCTTACCCATTTGAACTCAACAATCTTCCTACAAACCTTATTGGTACAAGCATGTATAATTAATACCCTCACACCCAAGAATCATACTCCCAATCACCCATGTTTACCCAAACTCGAAATTGAAGACTAGGGGTTAGAATCTTACCTCTTGGGTGAAGATCTTGTGATATTTCCTTGTTGGATTTCAAAGCTTGAACAAGATCTTGATGAATAAAGCACTTGAGCTTCTTCCTCTCTCTAGAGCACTCTCCCTTCTCTCTAAAAATATCAGATTTTTGCTCCAAAATGAGCTTCAAGGGCTATAAATCGAAGTTGGGTCGGGTTATAAAAATCAGAAAATGGATTCTCCGAACTAAGGTCTGCGATCATAGAGTGCACTGCATAACTGTTGTGCGGCCCGCAAAATGGACCGCGGAATTGATCTCCAAAAACTGGGTTGTTTCGGGTTGGGTCTGCGGCAGGTTTGTGGCAAATGCACCATAGACCTATTCTGCGGTCGCATAATGCACCGCAAAACTTTCTTCCGAAAATCCCAAGTTGATTATGTGATAGGTTTTGCGGTCGCATAATTGACCTCACAATAGTCCTCAAACTTGGCTCATTTTTGCTTCACTCTGCAGCACTTATGTGGTCCGTATAGTGAATCTGCGATCGCAAACTAGACTGCGAATCGCCTTCTTCGGCCAAAAGTTTTCCGGCGTCATTACACATAAGTCAACGTCCGGTCAACATTTTCAACTTAAGTTCTAAACCTTGAAACTAAGTGTTCCAAATCATTCCAAAACCTCACCGGACCCGAACCAATTACCCTGGCAAGTTAAATAACAATCGTAAAGCACAATTTGAACAGTAAATGGGGAGACGGGGTTGTAATACTCGAAATGACTAGCCGGGTCGTTACAGCTTTTGTGATTAAGTATAATAACGACCGAGTTTAGCACATCAATAATTTTCACAAAAGTCCGTTAGATTTTTAATCAAATTATAGTAAGCCAAATCAGGGTTTCTAGCCTTTAATGTCATATTCATAGAAATCTTGAAGTCAAAGAAGACATGAAACAAGAGTGTCACATAATTCTACAAAGCATAATAAATCGTATAATTTACCTCCGAGCATGATTAACCCTGGCACATGCATATATGCTTGTCACCTCATATATGTATCACCCCCGCATGTAGCTAACAATGGAAATTAGTAGGAAAATTTCCCTCAACAAAGTTAGGCAAAACACTTGCCTCAAATAAGCCAATCCAATGTCGAGCAAGCTAAACAATTGCTCTGGGAATTTCATTCTGCACGTATCTACCTCTGAACGCCTTCATATCTCCGCAATTCAAAGCCAACGATCCGAAACTGAAATTCACCCCTTAATGACACTACAACGATCCACTACACTAAGCAACTTCAATCTACAATATCAACATCCAATGGAACCAACATTAGTAACCAATTCCATAGTTTAGGCCATTTAGACACTTTATCAAATACCTAGTGGGCATAAATCTCTACACCTCTTAACCATAGAATTAGTTCATCCAACTGCCACCATTTACCAATAATTTATACCACAATCATTCTTTAACAATTTATACTCCTAACATCACACGCGTGACTAACCATTCACACCCAACCAACTAAATTCCATCAAATAATCACTTTTCAATCTCTACAATGGTTATGCATTTAAATTGGGAACTTATGGCTTCCAATCACCATCCCATGAGTTCCAATACTTAATTCATACTTATATTCCCATAATAAATCCATGCATGTAAGTCTAAGGGTGTAGGATTACCTTTTGGAAGAAATCTTGCAAAAACCCTCTATTGAGTTCTTGAAGAAATTTCTTGAAGATCTAAGGATTTCATGGAGGATTGAGTTAGTTTTAGGGTGGAATTGATGGAATGAAACACCAAATTAGTATGGATTACTCACCTTGAAGATGGGGGGAGTTGGAGGTCTTGAGAGAGTGGAGAAAACTCCTAAAATTCGGCCAAGAGGAATTGGGAAAAATGAACCTGAAATGGGTATATAATATTTCAAGCGCCACAAGTAGCGTGGGCCGCTACTTGTGGCCATGTTTCCAGAACCTCAAAATTCCCAGCGCCAGGGCTAGCGCCCCACGCTACCTTGGGCGATGGTGATGGGAAATCTTTTTTATTTCGCCCGGGTCAAGGTTATTTTGGCAACCACCACTTTCACACAAGATTTATTCAAGAATTTCCCCGAGGTACCAAACCTCAAAATCACAAATCACGCATCGATTCGAGCCAAAGAAACTTATGAACTTCCGAATTCCAAATTCTACATTCGATGCCGAAACCTATCAAATCAAGTCCGATTGACCTCAAATTTTGCACATAAGTCATAAATGATATAAAGGACCTATCAAAATTTTGAGAACTAGATTCCGACCCTGATATCAATAAAGTCAACTCCCGGTCAAACTTTCAAACCTTTCATTTCCAACTTTCGCCATTTCAAGCCAAAATCAACTACAGACTTCCAAATAAATATCTAGACACACTCCTAAGTCCAAAATCACCATACGGAGCTATTGAAACCATCAAATCTCTATTCCGTAGTCGTTTGCACAAATGTCAAACTCTGGTCAACCTTTTTTCATTTAAGCTTCCAACATGAAATTTATTCTTCCGAACTAATCCAGAAACACCTGAAACATCAAAACCGACGATTCACATACGTCATAATACATCATATGAAGCTATTCAAGACTTCAAATAGCCGAAAGGAGCATAAATGTTCAAAATGACAAGTCAGGTCGTTACACATTTATCTTCAAAATATTTCAAAATTCGGGCACGTGGGCCTGGGGTGAATTTTAAGAATCTTCCAATTTGGGTTGGGTAATCACTCTAATAACTAAATTATGAAATTTTGAGTTTATATTGATTTAATTTATATAATATTTGGCTAGCTTCGGATTATTCAGCACCAAGTTGAGGCCTTAGAGTGAATTTGTGGGCCGGAAAGTAAGCTTCGGCATAAGGTAAGTCTCTTGCCTAACCTTGTAAGAGGGAATTTACCCATAGGTAATTTAAATTACTATTTGCTTCTAATTGTGGGGGGCTACGTATGTACGACGTGATGAGAGTCTGTACGTAGCTACAAATCATGCTTAAGTCCGGGTAGTTTTAGGACCCAATCATGAAATACTTGTATTGTTGCACTTTACTTGTTAATTTAAGTGCTTAAATTATATTGAACTTTGATAAAGAATTCGTAAAGACCGGATTTCACTTACTTTGAGTTTTGGCGGGTTACTTGACCGTTAATAGAAATTGTGTTTTCCTTGTGTATTAGTCTTACGATAACTTTAAAATCGGATGTTCGTAGAGTATTCTCTCTTCTTGTAGAGCGGGCCGAATGCCTCGGCAGTATAATAGATGCATCTATGGTTCATGTCGTTCGACCTTCGGCATAGTACACATTATTCTGAATCGGGTTGTACGATCTCGACATAAATCGTACGTGATAATGCTCGGTACCCGATTACACTTGATATTATATTTATGACTTGAGAGGTTATAATTTATTTATTGGATCGAAATTTGTTGGAGTTAGTACGTGTCAGCTGGATATTTTTAAATTGACTATAAGTTAAAGAATCATTTATTCACCGCTTGCTATTGTGTTATTATTATTATTCCCATTTTCCATGCCTATTTAGAATTTCTGTATTTTATTTGTTGGCCCATAGTAAGTGTCGATGTCGACCCGTCGTCACTACTTCTTCGAGGTTAGACTGGATACTTACTGGGTATATGTTATTTATGTACTCACGCTACACTCATGCACTAATCGTACAGGATCTGAGGTAGGTGCATCTAGCATTCATTCAGGCGCGCACCCCCGTTATCCTTAGGTATAGTGGTGAGCTGCTCTCCGAATCCATTCTGCAGCACCCGCAATCTCTCTTTTGTATTTACTTTTTGTCTATCTTATTTCAGACAGTAGCATAGGTAATTTGTATATTCTACTAGTTGCTCATACACTTGTGACACCGGGTCTTGAAAATATGCTAGTAGACACTTTATGGTTTTGAGTATTTGTTTCACCATATTTGCTCTTTCATTAGTTTATGCCTTACTTTACTATAATTTTCCACTTCTCATCTACTTAATAAATAAAAATCACCTACTTTGATATTTTTAAAAGAGTAAACACATGACTAGTTTACCATTGGCATGCCTAGCAGCGACGTTGGGCACTATCACGGTCTATAGGAGAAATCGAGTCGTGACAAGGTATACCCATTAAAGCACTCAAATTAGATGGGTCATCTTTTCGATTTGTAAATCACTCAAGAGTAACAAGTATTTTCAGGTTAATCAGCAACCATGGAAGCCAAAAGGCGAACAAAACTATGCAATGACCCTATGAAATAAGGTCAAGATGAGAAATTTTCGAAACAAATCAACACTTCCTTGATGTTCCTCAATTTTTTGTACAAAACTTAAATGTGGAAAAGAGAAGAAAACTTATCGATGTTTCTTCTGGGAGCAAGGGAGAAGAGGTCGTCGAATGAAGTAGCTCGAAAACATGGATGGACAAGGTATTCTTATATGTATTTATATTATATGTATTTGAGCCCGCATACAATGATTTTAGTTTGTACAATGATTTTCTTTATATTTAGATGTATTTATATGTATTTTAGTTCATAAAACAATAATTTTAAATACACCAACATTTCTACCATTATTGTCATAACTCAAAGTTATTTTTTTTTTGTCATAACTAGTATTTTTGATGTATTCATGTCTAAGTTTTGTATTCACGTATTCAGTGTTTTATATGTACTATATTTTGTATGCAATGAATATAATGTATTTCATATATACGTGTATTTATATGTATTTGAACTCATAAACAACCTACATTAAAAATAATTAAAGTAATGTTCCAACCTAACTGTATTCATCTGTATTTTCAAGCACGTAACTATCGTTTTTGTTGTATTTGTATGTAGAAAATAAAATTCTTTGTTAAATACCTGCCTACTTCTTCACCGCATATCAGTTTCTACATTAACACCGACATAATCTCTGACCTCAAAGAAAAACTTAATCCATAGCAGTACAACCTATTTGGTACATGTTATTACTGTTGTATTTAATATATTTCATTGGTTGTATTCACTGTATTTCTATTTGTATTCAGTATATTTTATTATATTCACTGTATTTCAAAATTAAATGTATTCATTGTTTATATTCTGTTTTATTTCAGTGTTTGTATTCAGTGTATTTCAATATTTTGTATTCATTGTATTCACTGTTAAGAAGATGATTTTCAATTTGTTTATATTTAATATATTGACAGTATGTATTTACTAATCCATGTCATATTAATGTCACATTTTACTACTTGAGAAAGAAAGGCAAGTATAACCAAAGTAACACATTCATATACACTACTGTTGATTGTTTATTCAAGACAAGGATTGCTGAAAGTTTTGACAAGTATAATGATACAAGTAATGATGCAAGTATAGCCAAGGAAGAAGATGTTTTATGCGAATACATAAGGGGCTACAGGTTTCTAGCTAGTGTACCATGGCATACAGTCGACAATGTTTTGATACCAGTCAAGCTGAAAAACAAACTTCATTGGATGTTGGCAGTTGTATCATTTAAGGACTGATGTATCAATGTATATGACTCCTACCGATCAGTAGGTCATGATGCTTATGTCAGTTCTGAGATAGATAAGCTTGCTAAGCTTATACCTCTATACCTATCGATTAGTGATGTTTACACAGACAAGCAAGGTATAGATTGGTCTCGAGAACCAGCATACAATGACAAGGCACAAACTTACACTTTTGATGTTGTGTTTGTTTCAAATGTGCTTCAACAAAGATCTGGGAGCATGTATGCATTCAATTATTTTTTTAATTCTTGTATCATTTTTAATCATATATCTATGCATTGTATTTAACTATTATTAATATACTTTTTTGCAGGAATTGTGGGTTGTATGTCGCAGCATATGCAGAGTATTTGAGCACTTGTGGATTGGTTCCACAAACAACCTTTGATCCTAATTTACTCCGGCTAAGATATGGTGCACTCTTTTGGGACTATGCTATGCGAAAGTTAGACGCCGATACGATAACCGACAATGAAGCACCGACAAAGAATGTTAGTCAAATCACAGAATCGGATACTTCTGTGAAGATAGTTATAGAATAGTTTTATGTTTTACAGATTGTATTTTCAGCTTATTACTTAATTGATCATGGTTTTACGCAACCTTTTTTTTTTTTGAATACAAGAATGTGTTTTTTTCTTAATGCAACTATTGTTATGAATACATTCATTTTTTTTATATACTTCTGTATTCAAATTCTCATGATTCAAGAATCTATTTTAACTTTATTGTTTCTTTAAAAAGTGCTGAAAATAATGTAATCAAGTGTAGTTGTATTAATAAGCATAACTATCATCACATAAGTATTTGATTGTTCATGGATGAATTTTTTAAAGGTAGATAACTAAATACATCTAGAAATCAATAAGTAATAGAAAATCTTGAACAAATCCAAAAACAGTGATTGAAGGAATTAAATCAGGACGTCAACTAATTCCTACGTGGGGCATTTCTCCAAGTACGTTTATTGTGTCTACCCTGCCGCTTACCGCGTTTCTTCTTTGGCTTTCTAGGAGGTCTTTTCCATTTAGGTGGTAAGACAACTTCCTCTGATATATGCGCTAGTATATTCCATTCACTTCGGTCAGGGAGAGGATACACGAGGACCTCGTATGTCATTACAACATACCTTGGTTTGTAATAGTCCGAGTAATAATCATCTGGCATTAGAAACTTGCTTTTTAAGATAGCCCAAGCATGTGGGCATGGTATATAGCTCGTCCACTTGGAACCTCCCACAACTGTAATTTTTCATTGGAGGCAAACAGTATAATGCCTTCCTTCATCATTCACCAAGTGCAAGTGTTTACTCGATGGTACAACCTACATTAAACGGAGAAACATAAGTTTTGGATATATGTGCAAAACATGTTTTTGTTCATGAATACATGGAGTACTGTAACAACCCGACCGGTCGTTTTGAGCATTTGTACTTCACTCGATAATTTACAGGCATGAGTAGCTCCGTATGATATATGTGAATCGTCGTTTTGGTTTTCAGGTTATTCGAAATTGATTCGGAAGAAGGATTCTCAACTAGAAAGCTTTGAGCTAGAAGAGTTAACCAAGTTTGACTTTTAGTAGTTGACCTCGGATTGGGGTTTTAATAGTTCTGTTAGCTCCGTTGGGTGATTTTAGACTTAGGCATCCGGATTGTGATTCGAAGGTCCGTAGTTGAATTTGGCTGGAAATGGAAAAAATTGAATTTTTGGAAAGTTTGACCGGAAGTGAACTTTTTGATATCGGATCCGGATTTTGGTTTCGGGAATTGGAATAGCTTCAATATGTTATTTGGGAAATGTGTGCAAAATTTGAGGTCAATCGTACGTGATATGATAGGTTTCAGCATCGGTTGTGAAGTTTGAAGTTTCAAAGTTCAATGATTTTGAATTGAGGTGTGATTCATCATTTCGATGTTGTTATGTGTGTTTTGAGGCCTCGAGTGGGTCCGTTTTATGTTATGGGACTTGTCGGTATATTTGGACGGGGTACCGAATGGCTCGGGTGAGTTTCGGACGAGGTTCAGATCATTTTCATTTCATGTTGCATTGCTGAAGATTTCTGGTTCTGGTGTAACCGCACCTACGGAGTGTTGGGCACAGGTGCGGAGTCACAAAAGCGGCAGTCTCATCGCAGAAGCGTGAAGGGGAGCTGGGCGTGAGGATCACAGGTGCAGGTGCTTGGATGCACCTGCATAACCGCAGATGCGGTTCAAGTGCGCAGAAGCGCAATCGCAGAAGCGGCTTAAAGACCGCAAGTGCAAGGGATTGCTGGGTCAGGATGTTTTCACAGAAGCGAAGTTTTACCGCAAAAGCGGTGGTCGCAGATGCGACGAATTGTCCGCAAATGCGGAATCGCTGGGCAGAAGCTATATTATCGAGGGTTTTGGTTCTTTCTTCATTTTCGGAGCTATGGAGCTCGGATTGAGGCGATTCTTGAAGCAATGTTCATCTTGTGGACTGGGGTAAGTGTTCTCTACTCATTTTTGATTTTATATCACGAATCTACCTTCGTTTTTGGTAATTGGATTGTGAATTTTAAAGAGAAAATTGGAGGTTTTAGCCTAAAGTTTCATAATATGAATTTTAGAGTTTTAAACATCGAACTGGAGTTGGATTTGAGTGAAACTAGTATGGTTGGACTCATAATGGAATGGATTGTCAGATTTTGTGAGATTTGTTGGGTTACAAGGTGCGGACCCGGGTGTTTTTTTTGGCCAATTTTGGGTTTTTATTAAAGATTCGATCTTTATCATTTGGAATTGTTTCCTTGGGCTTTATTTGATGTATTTGAGTTGCTTTTGGCTAGTTTTAAGCCGTTCGGAGGTCTCTACACGCATGATGGCATCTTTGGGGCATCGCTTGGCTTGCTCGACATTGGTATTGGCTTGTTCAAGGTAGGTAACACTTCTAAACTTAGTGTTAAGGGTATGAAACCCCGAATTGCGTATTATGTGGTCAATGTTGAGGTGATGTACATGCTAGGTGATGGGCGTGTGGGCGTGCACCATGTGAATTGTGACTCCGTTAATCTGTGGTATTGTGTAGTTACCTGATCTTAGCTGTAACCATGAAACTTCTACGTTCTTGAGCTATTGAGTTGTGATCCATGTTAGAAACTATGTCTAGGCTACATGCTTATCCTGTTGGGACCCACTGAGGTCATTTCTGTTGTTGAGTTATCTGCTTTCATTGCATTACATACTCAGTCATACGCATTCATATGCATATCATATCTAAATCTCTGTCGCTATTTATTGATACATCATATCATCATTTTAGGGTTGGTTTCATGACATTGTGAGCCCGCGAGAGAGAGACTTGAGAGATTGATGACTGATTGAGGCCAAAAGCCTGATTATGAGTGACATTATGGGATTAGGCTGCTCGTCGCAACAGTTATACTGATTTATGATAGCGCTTGGGCTGAAGGAGCCCCTCCGGAGTCTGTACACACCCCCAGTGAGCGCAGTTGATTTATATTGAGGGATGTATCTTCCCTGTACATGGATCTTGTCCGAAGCATTTATATTGAGGGATGGATCTTCCCTAGACATGGATCTTGTCCGAAGCATTATATACCTGGAGATGGATCTTCTCCACGGGATGGATTGGTCCTGCTCAGTACTAAGTGACTGATGATCAGTTGATGTGTATATTCCAGGATGGATCTTCCCTGGGCAGGATTGGCCATATACAATATCGAGTGATTGAGCATGATGAGTGAAATGTGTGAGAAAGTGAGATTGAATACTCTGAGAGTGTGAGTACATGAGTTTATCTCTGAGATATATTACATTGACATGCACACATGACATACAGGCATAGAGATGTGTTTTCCTCATGCTGTACGGTATCAAGTCATTCATGATTTCCCATACATATTGGCATATGGGCATGGTGATGTATTTCACACTGGCTATCTGGAAAGAAATGAAACATCTTATTTATTATTGAAAGAATTTTTGGAAAGATTACTATTTTCAAACTCACTTATATTTTTGGTAATTTCGGTAAATGATTTGGATTTTCACTGATACACTGGAAAGGCATAATTATTTTTAGAAATCATGATTAAGTTGAGCATTTATTCTTTGGGTTACTTCTTTTATTACTTGCTTTATGTTGTTATGAACTGTTGTTGATTATTGGAGCTAGACCCTGACCTTGGTACAAGCTCGTCACTACTTTCAACCTAAGGTTAGATTTGTTACTTATTGAGTATATGGGGTCGGTTGTACTCATACTACACTTCTGCACCATGCGTGCAGATGTTGGTTGTTGATGTTGTTGTGTTCGTTGGGAGCTGGATCTAAAGATGTACCTGCATTCCGGTTGTAGCTGTCTCTTGTTCATGGTAGCATTAGATTTATAAAAATTTGTTCATGTATATTTCGAATAGATGATGTATTTATTTCATAGCAGTTTTGTAAATTCTATTCTTAGAAGCTCGTGATTTAACTGTCTTATGAAATATCATTGGAATTGGATAGTTGTTAATTGGCTTACCTAGCAGGTTGGGTTAGGTGCCATCACGACTAGTTGGATTTTGGGTCGTGACAAGTTGGTATCAGAGCTCTAGGTTCATAGGTTTTACAAGTCATGAACAAGTGTCTAGTAGAGTCTTACGGATCGGTATGATGACGTCCATACCTATCTTTGAGAGGCTACAGGAAATTTAGGATATACTTCCCATCTTTCTATCCTTATCGTGCGGCATTGATTCAGCTTGAAGCGTAACTCTTTAAATTCCTTCCACGCATTCGTATGCGTATGTGAGCGCTCGGTATCGGCTGTACGTCGGCGGCTTGTGATTCCATGGTTGAGGTGAGAGGTGTGATTTTGTCGTGCTGATGATGGTCTAGTCTGGATGACTTGAGGTCGGGTTTTGACGGTAGCTTGAGCACGGAGATTTCAATTGTGCGAGCACGTGCTTTTGGGACTTATAGGTCTGTTGGTATCCCTATTAGTGGAATTTGTTATTGGATGACTATGTAGGGAGTATGATGAGACTGCAAGATGTGTTCAGATTGTTCAAATGTGACGAGAAGAGTTTACTTGAGATGTAGCAAGGACTATGGGGTGTCTAATTTCTGTCTTGATTTGGCGTATAGTCTCGAGTTATGGGTGTGTTGAGGGATCTCTCATGTTGTTTAGTTGTGGAGTGAAGTAGATTCTCATGTCTTGTTCATGAGTTCAGAATCCAGAAGATTAAGTGATTGCGTAGTAGTCGTGACTGTGGAAGGGTATAGAGAGATGTCAGTTCGAGGCAAAGTAGGTGGGTTATCTCCTGTGAGGTGTCCTGAGGTTGTGTGATCCCTATGATGTTTGGTAGAGAGTTCTCTTTTACCAGTGAATGATATATGTTGCAATTTGAGTTTGGATCGCTTGTGGAAGTTGTCTTAACCATCACGAGGATGAACGCAAGATTTGCAAATAATTTGAGGTACTAGATGGTTTGTGTTGTATGAGCGGATGAAGGATTTAGTGGAATCTCACTGTGGTATTATGGTAGTAATGGGGTATGGTTATTGTAAGTAATCAGATGTTTTACTCCATGGATTTGAGCCAAGTGGGGGAGTCTGCTATCGACGAGTTGATTGCACGGTTATGTGTTGTATTGGTTTCGGTTCGGGGTATACTGGTGAATCAGTTATGACTTGCAGAGGTCGAGATCGAGAATGACTCGGGTAAAGGAATTTCTGGATACAGATTGTATTACACTCTATGGGTATATGTGGATCATAAAATAATTGAGTGGTTATTCGGGAAGGATGTAGTGTACATGGAATAGGAATTTGCTCGGTTGCTTAGGAGTGTGGGTTACTCCCTTGGGTGTTGGTATGCTAATGGGGCACAGGTCGTTCGGTCCGTTTGGTCGGTTTAATTGAGATTTGAGCAGAGTGGATGACTCTCGAGAATGGTTCTAATGGATTCAAGATTTATATGTAGCGATTTGGAATTTTCAAGATTTATATATGGCTAGAAACTTAGAGTTATATTGGATGGTGTCGAGACTTGTGGCATTTTTATACCATTGTGGATTATGCATTTCAGCATCAAGAAGGTGAAGGAAACAATTTTAGGTTCACATAAGGTCTGTTTAGAGTGGGTGTCGCGGTTGTAGTTCTTTGGGGTGCTTAAGAGGGAAGTCAGCGGCTTATGGGCCTTAGGGCGTTGAGGTTTTATACTAGGGTCTCTTGTGTGGAGAATTTTGGTTAAGGATCGTTGTATTCCGGCAAGGAGAAGTATCAATTTGAAGGCAATTTGGAAGGGACTTGGAGATATAGGACAACGTGGTAGTAGGTTGGATCAGCACAGTAATAGATATTCGATTCTTTGGGTACTTATGATGTGGCCAGTCTCCACAGGTGTTTCATGGCAATGCTCTTGGGTTTTGGCGACATGCGTGGTTGGGTTGAGTTAGAGAGATTCGGTTCTGAGAGCTTGGTTATGTGCAAATGGGTTTCGAAGAGTTCTCAATGGTATTTACCACGGTTCGAGGAGTATAGTTTCTACCGGCATGAGGAATATGTTGTGTATTCGGATTTTCTCCGGGATGAGATCAAATGAAAGGCTTCTGGCTGATCGGATATGTATTCTACTTGTGACTCAGAATGATTATGAGGTTCTCATATTTTCTCATATGATGCCATGATAAATGCGGCATGTTGTGTGGGTTTAAGGTTTACGTGTGCAAGGTCACGGTTTAGTTTTGAAGGGGAGGTCATAAAATCTTAGATGGAATGGATGGTTTTTGATGTTTAGATGAATGCTATAACTATTTTGTATTGCATGAGTAGAGTATACATGTCAGAAGGGGCAATGTGTTTTGATTTATGGATACTTCACTGGTACTGCAGCGCTCTCCTGGTTGATCGACTGTTGATATTCAAATTTTGCTATGTGGCACGGAAGAATTTTAGAAGTATTCCTCATTGGATGATCTTGTATGAGAGATGTGTTAGACATTCTGGCGGTAGAGTTGGGATCAGATATGGCGATTCGTGTGTTCTATGGATTTGGAGACTGGGAGTTCTCAAGAGCAGATTGTTTCATGGTTGTGGACTGTGAAGTCATGGTCGAAGCTAGCTAGAAGATAGTATGTGTTATGACGATAGTATGTGTTATGATTCAGTCATTGTGGACTTACCGAGGGTTATTTATCTATTTGTGGGTGCCCGGAGTTGATTTGGGGGTCCATTGGTAGGCCCAATTAGGATGTGTATTCTACACCGAGCCGAATTGGTTGGCTCCATACTACTATTGCTGAGGGATGTGCCATTCAGTTGTTGTTGAGCTTATTCGTGTTCTAAAATGATCTGTGAGTTACTCTTCCATGCTACGAGGAGTTGTGATTCATTGGTTATAAGCACCCCTGGTGCGGTTCTATTTGGGCTTTATAGCGGAATTTGAGCGAGATGAGTAATTGGATATTGCATGGTTGATGGCGTATGGGTTATGTTCTTTCGGGTTTTGTGTGGCATTGTGTCATCTGCTTCTCCATGGTTATGGTAATGCACTTTGAGTACTTGATGTCGGATTGCGCGTGGTTATTGATTTTGAGCATGGTGGCTGAGGTATTTCATATGGATCAGTGTTTGGATGGGGTCGCGCATTGCAGCGGAGTTATGTTGAGATATGATCCCACGTGTTAGATTCGTGTGTTTTGGTTCTACGGTGTGTGATATGTTCTTAGCATTGTGTTGTAGTGGTACTTGTTGAGCTTGCGGGACAGTTTTCTCGTCTGAGTCATTTTTTCCATGATTGAGTACATTTGGAAGGTTGCTTATTGGTGCACGGATTGCACGGGTTGTGGCTTTAGATTGTATGGGTGTGTCATGTCACTAGAGTGGTCGTGTTAGATGAGATGAGGTCATTGGACCTAGAATGGATACTATCGAAATTTATTACAGCATGGTTGGAAGGATAATATCGAAAGTCGGCTTAGAAATTTGCTATAGTTCTTGTCGAAGGAGAGGGAGCTCCATGACCGGTGGATCTGATAAATGGTTACGAGTTTCTGCGTGTTTCTTTCATCATCGGTAGTGTACAAAGGTTTTAGAATGGAGTCTTGTTTGATATGAGGTTTATTACCGGCATTGGGTTGTTCTGAGCAGCTACTGTGATTAAAAATCATTGCTACGAGTATCTGTGTTATGTGATATATCATGCCATTGTATATTGGGTTATGGTTGCGGCTCGGTACAGCTTGTTCATACTTGTACAGAGTGTTGATGCGGGATTCTGACCTTATAGAAAATTTTGGATGTTTGAAAAAATTGGTTCTAAGGTTTATGGGCTAGGTTGAATTAAGAAATTCCAGTTATGTGGTGTTATCAGACCTATATGGGATAGGGTGACGTGGGATCACCCCCGAGTGTGTGCAGGGTAAGGTTACACGGTGGTTTGATGGCTTCGGGAATAACTCTTGGCACGTTTGAGGATGAATGTATGTTTAAGTGGGGGAGGATGTAACGACCCGACCGGTCGTTTTGAGTATTTGCACTTTGCTCGGTAATTTATGGGAATGAGTAGCTCTGTATGATGTATGTGAATCTTCAGTTTTGGTTTTCAAGTTATTCGGAATTGATTCGGAAGAAGGATTCTCAACTAGAAAGCTTTGAGTTGGAAGAGTTAACCAAGTTTGACTTTTTAGTAGTTGATCTCAGATTGGGGTTTTGATGGTTCTGTTAGCTCCGCTGGATGATTTTGGACTTAGGAGCACGTCCGGATTATGATTCGGAGGTCCGTAGTTGAATTTGGCTTGAAATGGCAAAAATTGAATTTTTTGAAAGTTTGACCGGGAGTGGACTTTTTGATATCGGATCCGGATTTTGGTTCCGGAAATTGGAATAACTTCGTTATGTTATTTGGGACTTGTGTGCAAAATTTGAGGTCAATCGGATTTGATTTGATAGGTTTCGGCATCAGTTATGAAGTTTGAAGTTTCAAAGTTCATTGATTTTGAATTGAGGTGTGATTTGTCGTTTCGACGTTGTTATGTGTGTTTTGAGGCCTCGACTGGTCCGTGTTATGTTATGGTACTTGTCGGTATATTTGGACGGGGTCCCGAATGGCTCGGGTGAGTTTCGGACGAGGTTCAGATCGTTTTCATTTCATGTTGCATTGCTGAAGATTTCTGGTTCTGGTGTGACCGCACCTGCAGAGTGTTGGGCGCAGGTGTGGAGCCGCAAAAGCGGCAGTCTCATCGCAGAAGCGTGAAGGGGAGTTGGGCGTGAGGATCGCAGGTGCAGGTGCTTGGATGCACCTGCGCAACCGCAAATGCAGTTCAAGTGCGCATAAGTGGCTTAAAGACCCAGGTGCGAGGGATTGATGGGTCAGGTAGTTTTCGCATAACCGAAGTTTTACCGCAAAAACGGTGGTCGCAGATGCGACGAATTGTCCGTAAATGCGGAATCGCTGGGCAAAAGCTATATTATCGAGGGTTTTGGTTCTTTCTTCATTTTGGGAGCTATGGAGCTCGGATTGAGGCAATTCTTGAAGCAATTTTCATTTTGTGGACTGGGGTAAGTGTTCTCTACTCTTTTTTTATTTTATATCACGAAATCTACCTTCATTTTTGGTAATTGGATTGTGAATTTTAAAGAGAAAATTGGGGGGTTTGGCCTAAAGTTTCATAATATGAAACTTTGAGTTTTGAACATCGAATTGGAGTTGGATTTGAGTGAAACTAGTATGGTTGGACTCGTAATTGAATGCGTTGTCAAATTTTGTGAGTTTTGTTGGATTACTAGGCATGGGCCTGGGTGTGATTTTTGGCCAATTTTGGGTTTTGATTAAGGATTTGATCTTTATCATTTGGAATTGTTTCCTTGGGCTTCATTTGACTATTTGAGTTGCTTTTAGCTAGTTTTGAGCCGTTCAGAGGTTGCTACGCGCGTGATGGCATCTTTGGAGCATCACTTGGCTTGCTCAGCATTGGTATTGGCTTGTTAGAGGTAAGTAACACGTCTAAACTTAGTGTTGAGGTTATGAAACCCTAAATTACGTGTTATGTGGTTGATGTTGAGGTGACGTACATGCTAGGTGATGGGCGTGTGGGCGTGCACCATATGAATTGTGACTCCGTTATTTTGTGGTACTATATAGTTACCTGATCTTACCTGTAACCATGAAATTTCTACGTTCTTGAGCTATTGAGATGTGATCCATGTTAGAAACCATGTCTATGCTACATGTTTATCCTGTTGAGACCCACTGAGGTCATTTCTGCTGTTCAGTTATCTGCTTTCATTGCATTATATACTTAGTCATACGCATTCATATACATATCATATCTTAGTCTCTGTTGCTATTTATTGATACATCATATCATTATTTTCGGGCTAGTTTCATGACATTGTGAGCCCGCGAGAGAGAGACTAGAGAGATTGATGACTGAGTGAGGCCAAGGGCCTCATTATGAGTGACATTATGGGATCGGGCTGCACGCCACAACGGTTATACTGATTTATGATAGCGCTTGTGCTGAAGGAGCTCCTCCAGAGTCTATACACACCCCCAGTGAGCGCGGTTGATTTATATTGAGGGATGGATCTTGCCTGGACATGGATCTTGTCCGAAGCATTTATATTGAGGGATGGATCTTCCCTAGACATGGATCTTGTCTGAAGCATTATATACCTGGAGATGGATCTTCTCCATGGGCTGGATTGGTCCTGCTCGGTACTGAGTGACTGATGATCAGTTGATGTGTATATTCCGGGATAGATCTTCCTTGGGCCGGATTGGCCATATACAGTACTGAGTGATTGAGCATGATGTGTGGAATGTATGAGAAATGAATACTCTAAGAGTGTGAGTACATGAGTTCATCTCTGAGATACATTGCATTTACATGCACACATGACATACAGGCATAGAGATGTATTTTTCTCATGCTGTACGGTATCACGTCATTCATGACTTCTCACACATATTGGCATATGGGCACGGTGATGCATTTCATACTGGCTATCTGGAAAGAAAATGAAATATCTTATTTATTATTGAAAGAATTTTTGGGAAAAATTACTGTTTTCAAACTTACTTATATTTTAGGTAACTTCGGTAAATGATTTGGGTTTTCACTGATACACCGGAAAGGTAGAATTATTTTCAGAAATTACGATTTAGCTGAGCATTTATTCTTTGGGTTACTTCTTTTATTACTTGCTTTATGTTTTTATGAACTGTTGTTGGTTATTGGAGCTGGATCCTGACCTTGGTACAAGCTCGTCACTACTTTCAACCTAAGGTTAGGTTTGTTACTTATAGAGTACATGGGGTCGGTTGTACTCATACTACACTTCTGCACCTTGCGTGCAGATGTTGGTTGTTGATGTTGCTGTGTTTGTTAGAAGCTGGATCTGAAGATGTACCTGCGTTCCGGTTGTAGCTGCCTCTTGTTCATGGTAGCATTAGATTTATAAAAATCTGTTCATGTATATTTCGAACAGATGATGTATTTATTTCATACCAATTTTGTAAACTCTATTTTTAGAAGCTTGTGATTTGTACTACCAGTCCTTGGGAAATGTATAAGATTCATATAATTTTTTTACTTAATTGTCATATTAAATATCATTGGAATTGGATAGTTGTTAATTGGCTTACCTAGAGGGTTGGGTTCGGTGCCATCACGACTAGTTAAATTTTGGGCCGTGACAAGTACATACAGTATGCATGAATACTGGATATAAACATTGAAATACACTAAATACAAATACTAAAATAAACAGAATATAAACAGTGAATACATTTAATTTTAAAATATAGTGAATACAGTAAAATACACTGATACAAATACAAATTCAGTGAATACAACCAATGAAATATATCGAATACAACAGTAATAACATGTATTAGAAATAACTAAAATACTGTTAATACAAATATATTTGAATACACTGAATACAAAATAGTGAATACAGTGAATACAAACATTGAATATAATGAATGCAACAGTAAAAAATAAATATTGAAACACACTTAATACAACAGTTAAATATAACTAAATACATGCAATATGTTGATTACATACCTTATGCATTAATACATGCTTTCAATAAATATTCATATTAGATGTTATATTCATACATGTATAGTAAATCGAATTACTAAACAAATTTATATTACATGCTACATAATAATTTTCATTGTTCCACTTCCCAGAATGACGAATTAGCATTGTTAAGCTTACCATATAGTAAATCGAATTACTAAATATTCTATAAATACTTGTATCAATGCATGGCAGAAAAAATTTCTATCAATGGCGGTCAAATCAAAACCTCGATTTATACCAGGAAAAAAATTGACTGAATCTCTGAAACTCTGCAGATTGTGTTATGTTGAAGCTGAATTGACAATGCTATATTTTTTGTGTTTATCATCTGAAAAATCATTCTAATTAATTGGGTTGATAATGAGGCGTGTTAGAATTGATTTTGTTGAGTTATATTAGGAGTATATCACGCTAATTGATTCTCTTTCCGTTATTAGACAGCTTGACAGACCTATTTTTAAGGTGATTGTCGTTATTGTATTCATGAATACATGGCGCAAACACATCTGAATACAGTCGCGTACAGCTGGACTCCCATGTTTTTAGGCGATATTTGGTATTGAATTCATGAATAAAGTAGCGCGAATACAGTGAATACACTACCGTAACAACTGAATAGTAGCTATAGGAAGTAATTATGTATATGTTAGCTATAGGAAATTAATAGCCACTAAACAATAGTAGTTTCTGAAAATTCCTCATATCATAATCACTAATTTAATATGAGCTTTTTTCACTTTTAGCCCGCGCTAGACACTATTTACATTCTGTAGCCCAAAAATATATAAAATTTGTATAATTTTTATACCTAATATAGTCATCATTAAGTAGCCATAAACACTCGGCCCAAGCAATGCTTAAAAATCCCATACCTTTCTTGGTTAGACCATTCTACTCTTTATGGATAACCAATTCACACTCACCGGTAATTTCCAAATAACGTTAGATATTGAAGAGAAAATTTTGTTCTTTTACTATGAGTTCCTGAATCTACAAGATTGTTTTGGGGGAAATTAGATTAAGATTAGCATGAATTTCAGATGAAAATATGTAAAAAAAAAAAAAAAAATTAAAAAAAGTTGTAGATGCTTATAATATAAGAATGTAAAGGATATTAAATGGGTTCTTTATACAAATAACTTTTCGGATTTATTATTTACTTTATCTCGCCGGTATATAAATATTATACATATATTATATATCCGACAGCTATTTTTAGTTTTGATAGTTGGATTGGCTACAATTTAGGTTAATTCTTCGAGGTTTATTATAACAAGTATTTGAGTACAACAAGATACTTTTCCGATTTATTGCAGGTTGATTATTCGGTGTTCGGCCAAACAAGTATTTTATAGAGAACTAACAATAAATTTTATTATTAACCGGCTATTTTGATCATTTAGAACAACTCAAAAATTTAATAGATCGATTTACGAGGCCCTATCAAGTGACCTTGTAATTATAAATATGATAAAATAGATATCATCCGTCACACATGCTGCGGGAAGAGCAATTACAGTAAAAAAAGTAGTGTATGCATCCTTTTAGTACCGAGCTCATCAAAATCTACTATAATTGTACTAATAGATATAATAGATATGAATCATAATTTTAAAAATATAATGAGTTTAATGTTAAGATTTTAAAAGTTGAACATATAAAATTTAAATCCTCTTATCTACGCTCGTATCGACCAGACAAATAGTTATAAAGATGATCATAGAATAAATATCACACATCACAGATAGACATATTCAACTCTTCTTCAATCAATTCAATTACTTTCATTTCCTTTACATTCTTACTTACATTATAGTAGAAATGACACCAGATAGCCACTTTAAAAGGCTGCTATTTAGGAATTAGCCAGTACGTCCTAAATTTTAATTTTTCAGTTTAAATTTTCAGGACAAAAATGTCCTGAGTTGTCCTGAAGTTAAAATTTTTAGTTTAAAATTTCAAGACAAAAATAAGTAATGACTAATCTCTAAATAGCATCCATGAGAATGATTATCTGTGCACTTGCCCCTACATTATAAGCATCGACAACTTTTCTTTACATATTTTCATATGAAATTCATCCTAATCATAGTCTTAATTTCTCCAAACAACATTGTACATTCAGGCAACCATAGTAGAAGAGCAGAATTTTCTCTTTAAGACATTATTTGGAAAATAATTGGTTAGTGAAATTAAGCTGTCAAGTTATCCAACTCAGCTGGTTTACAATATTTGCTAATAATAGACGGTAAAGTGGTCAAACAAATGTTAGTTTTTGTTGTTAACCAACTTAAAAAGGTTTATGTAATAGTATATTTACTTAGAGGGTAAATTCTGCAACTCTTTTAACTAATGGGGATAATATTAAATATGGTGAGTGAATGAATATGAAAGGGAAAAAAAAACTGAAAAACATATATAAAATTGGGTGGGTGAGTGGGGACTCACGTTCCTTTTTAGCATTTACCTGAGTCCAGACGAATTGAATATGGGGCAAAGACTTTGACAAAGTATTGTCTACTTTCGGAGGTCGTTTGGCGGGGTGTATAAGAACAATGTTTTAAAAAACGGGACGTTTAACTTAATATAGGGCGAGGCGTATGCCACAAGACATGAAGCGTAAGTCCCATAAATCTTTAAATTTATTAATTTATAAATTAATAAAATAGCAAAATAATCATAAAAAATATATAAAGTACATTAAGATAAAAATCAACTATAACGTCTTGTCTTCAAACGATCAAAAAGATCATAATATTTTTAAAAATATTATAAAAGATTATACGATTTACCTCTCTAAAAGTTAATAAGCAATAAACTCCATCAATAATATACTTTTAAATATTACTCCTTACGAATAAATATAAAATTGCTTTCAAATAGTAAAATCGGTTAATATCGTAAAATAAACTTTATCAACTTACGTATTTTCTGAGACCCATGAACATACGATAGAATAATATAACACATGGGGAATCAAGAACATAGGCACCCCTAGTACTTCTAAGAATAGAATCATTTGTGAAAGTTGCATGCTTGCTCGTTTCGTTGCATCATATGGATCATGCCAAAAGGAAAGAAGGGATAGTCTTAACATACATTTGCAATCTTCTCTCCAATCATCAACCAAGCTCAATATGATCTTCTTACGTCTACAATGAGTAACCTGACTTCGTCGTCATCATATAAGCATTGTAGCTCTCATATTTTAAAACTAATATTCTACAAGAAAACGGACAGCACCTCCCATATTTTTACTACATCCCATAAGTTACTAAAAGTTACCAAACAACCCAAACAACAACAATATAATTTACAATAAGCTCTCTGATTACTTCAACAACTATTTGAGCGGCAAGCTCGATTTACAATTAACAAAATATAATTTAATCCAATTCATTTTCCATGAATCTTCCTACAACTTATATAACATCATACTTATACTTACCATATCATTTTCATCCCAAAACATCATAAGAATAATCTTCAAAAATAGTCCACACGCCTAGCACCTTAACCTTTATCGTCAACCTCTTGTTTTTCATGTTGTCTTCTTCAATCCACTGAATTAGCACATAGATAAGCTTAACAACAGTAGCAACAACATAATCAAACTATTTATAATAATTTTCAGCCACAACAAACCATATATATAGCCTCAACACAGCCCACAAAAAAAAGATAACGATTCCTTATGCCATGTCAATTACTATCTTGAAGATTTTAACTCAAACAACACATGATTAACCTTAAGCACAACCAAGAACATGATTTACGTACCTTAGGCAGCAGATACAACTTGAAATTTCAGCCATAACAACACATATATATAGCCTTAAAACAACCCAGCAAAAGATAATATAGCCTTAAAACAACCCAACAAAAGATAACAACAACTCTTCCCCTTTCAAGTGTTATCTTATAATCTTCATCCAATAACTTAACCAACACATAGATAATATTAATCCCAAGAAATAAGGTGTTATTAATACCTTAAAGAATCTGGAAAAACTCAAACTAAAGCTTTTCTTATCTTACAACCACCCTTAATCACATCACGACACCATAGAGACTCTCTTCTTCACTTAGGCCAACTTTTGATGTTTGATTATGGTGTATTCCTTTGGAATTTGTTTGGAGCCTTTGGGGAACTGTTTGGAAGGGTTTGGAGAGTGTGATTCTGGAAGGAAGACGAAAAATGAGCAAAGCTCATCCCAAAAACGAGATAAGAATAAGTGAAGGTCGGCCCCAACCAAGTGGGTCCCATAGGGGCCTCCTGCACATTCTCGCGAAAACGCAAATAACTCTTTACACGGATGTCGTATTGATGAACGGTTTGCAGAGTTAGAAACTAGACACATGGGGCTTTAATTCCATATAAAGACATACCTGTAAATCTCAATATATTAGGAGAAAACTGCCTCGCAACCTGGCCTATAAACCTGCCAGTTTCTCCGAAGTGCGGCGACGTGACTTGGCGACCCTACTTTAAAAATTCATATTTCTCTACCCCGATATCGTATAAATATATGGTTTGGACCGTTGGAAACTAGGTTTAAATACCTTCATTTTGGTATGATATATGTCCCAAAATGATATCATAAAACTTACGAATAATTTTCTCAAAACGGCTCGTTACAAAGTAAATCTTAGCTCAATTTTTCCGTAACTTAAATCCAACTTTTCTCCAACTTTATATATCATATACAAACATCATATATAGTCATATCATGACTTTAAACTCATTTAAATCATGATTAGCAAGTCTCATATTTATCTTAACTTACTTAAAACTTCGGTAAACCTTTCTTATCCTTGTAGAAAGATTTCATCCTTTTTGAGCTTACATAAGATAATCCTATAATGACAGTGACGTCTGAAGTACGAGTTGTAATAACATGTCCCCTTAGAAATATTTATCCCCGAATGATAACTCTTAAAGGCTTGCAAAAATAGGACGTAACATCATTAAATCACTTTATATACTTTCAAAGAGGATCTCATTTTCAAGCTTACATCAATTGACTTACGACGTACTTTCACGTATATGACTCTTATTAATAATTTAATATTGTCCTTTTCCATCTAGGCAATTGTTCTATGAATAAATCCAAAGGCCATGGCATTCCCTCCTTTGGGCCTCTTTCTCATGCCACGGCTCGTGCTCAGAATTTGTCCAATATCATAACTATTGCTACCTTCTATCATGTAGTTCGTATGACTTTGTCCTTGTATGTGCGCCTATGCGACTCTTCTCTCATTTTCCTCCAGCTTTTGGCCAATCTCTAGGCCTCACTTTGTGAACATATACAGGACTATGACAAGCTGTCCCTCTGGGCATCTATAGGTATACTGAAGTTCTTCGCTTGATACTTTTTTGAATGTACCACTATTGCTATATTTTGTTTCCTAGCCTTGGTTATTTGTTCTTATGTCTTTAGTGCATATAGGTAGGTCATACCGTACTATAACACTTACTTCAGTTTATTATTACCGAGATCTGCTACTCAACTCCAGATTACTCTCTCACTGCTTATTCCATATGTATAAATCTAAGTCCTTTAATTCTTCCTTATTACTGTTCATCTAAAGAATGACATTATAACCTCCTCTTATATTTTGGAATTTTTATCCATCTATTTTTTATTCACCCTAATGTTGATCTATATCTACCACTGATAACTTGAGACCTCTTACATAATACATTGTCACTAGGTCTCACGTCTCCTTGGAAAACATCTGAAGTAATTTTTTTAATCCACCTAGGGGTGATACTACACTTTATAACCGTATTTCATAGCATCCCGACGTGATTCATCTTATATGGGTATTCTAATCCCATGCAATTCATGAAATACCTTTTCTTAAAATCATTACTCATTCAAACGCCTAAACGTCATCCTCTTATATATCACCATTACACCTTTATTCTACTACCAGGGCAGCATTTCATCTCTTCTAATTGCTCATATTCTTAGACTCATCTGAGTTCCTTTAGACTATACCGAGCTTTCTATAACTTATGGAAACTATCAGCTCTCTTGTTTTGATAGGCTTAATCTCGAGGCCTTACCTGTTCTCGTCACTTTCTCACTCACCTTTTTATAACCTTACTCTTGTCTACCTAAAACCTTGTCACTCTATCATACTCTATCTTGCGACCTACACATATCTATTTATACTACTCGCAATCTTCTTTTAAATTGCTAGCACCATAGATTTCCTTTCGTGCCTTCTCAGCTGTCTTTAAATGTAAGCAATTACTTTTTCTGGTCGTTCTGCCACTTATTACATGAATACATGGCTTATCTCATTGCCTACGAATAATGGAATTTTCTGTAACTCATATGATCTAAAATATCACCTTTTGATTTTTTTCTTCTTCTTCTCGTTCATTAGCCGTGATAGGTGCCACTTTCTTATGGAGTACATACAATGTTGTAGTGAGACTGTTGTTACAAGACCATTTCTTCTTTATGTCACTATGCTTAAGTTGAAGCCTTCTTCCTTATTTCCTCAACTAGTCTTTCTTTGTAGTACTTAAGGGAGACCCTTTGACTCCTATAAAGCTGCGAGCTTATTACATCGTATACCCGAAAGAATTTTTGATGTTCTTACTCGCCTATAATTATCCTTATTTATTTACCTCCGCGCCCATGTGCTTGTAGGGTTGCTTCTGAACTGAAATTTTTGACTGTCTTCTCAGTGGCATCGTCTATTATTTTTGTAACACTTATACGGTACCTTTAACAATCCCAACTCCTATCTGAATATTTCTCAAGCATCACGATGGCATCATATTTGCAAGATTGAATTCCCTATGTTAAGTTTCACTATGTTTATCTTGCACAATCTGCTGATTTTTCTATGACCTCTTGTCTAGCCATAACTAGGCTCTTCCTAAATCAACTATAGACTACTCGTTAGTCCATTCTCATATCTACATTCTGTGTAACCCCTCTTGGGTTATGTCCTTTGTCTTAACTTACCTCTCGTACGGGCTCCTTATGTATCAAGTGTTCATTCCTACTTATTTATCAATATTATCGGGTGCGGAACCCTTACTGCTTATCCCCGGTGTCATGCTTGCATAATGATCTAGAGTCATATCATATATGTAGGATCTGAATAAATGTAATCTCATTCCTTTCACCGTTTTACCGCATTCTTCCTTTACTATTCCATAGTTACCTCTTCATCTTTGGCTTTTTTTTTTCACATCTTCACTAACATCTTACTCGCCTTGCGGTAACCCTTCTATACCAGGGATAATTGAATTTCTTACGCACAAGGGTGACACTTAGTGTAACTGGCACACTTAGTCCCTTACGCTTAACTCTGCTCATCGTGCTTGTTGTAGGGAAGCGTCTTCCTGAATGACCTTTAAAGGTTATTCTTCTATTGTCCATTCTACTATCGCCAGAACGTGATCTCTAAAATTATCATGATGCCGGCTATTGTCAAATCATTCGGTCCCTAATTCATATTCATTATATCTTGTTCACCAGCCCATACTGATTTCTATTACTCTGGGGGTCTAACTTTTCATTCTAGTAATCATGTTGGAGTCACCAACTCATTTCTCGAAATAGGGATATGACTTTATGGCTTATACTCTTCTATTATTTCAAGGCATGTCTCCTCTTGTCTTTTCCTTCACTTGACTATAGACTCTGTCATCGTGTCATATTTTGATTTACCGTTATCACCCATATATCACATCATACTCATGATGCTTCATTTACTCTCTTCTTATTCTCCGTATAATATTTTTGTCTATCACTTTATTCTGAAAACTTCAACAAAACGTTCTTTCACTTTTAGCTCCCCTTGCTTCATCTCACTGGCTCTTCGAAATGCCTATCATTAACCTTTTTTTTTACTCGGGGCTAGAGTCATACTAAGGTAAATATTTATCCCTTCTAGGATTCCACTTCCTATCTTTTGAAATGTTTGAAAATTCTAGTATTCATATCTGACTGTACTATTCTAGAGTTCACCATCCGGGTGTCTCACAAGGAGATCTATTACCACATTTGTACTATCTTTGGAAAGGTTAGCTAGTGATAACAATCCATCCACCATTATTGGGTTACTCTAACCCCAGTTGGATCCTGATATCTTATCTTTCTCTTAAACTATATCTGTTAGCTCCCATAGGGCATAATTAAGATGAGTGTGGCCAATTGTATATAACTCTATTGCTGTTTAAAGTAACTCATAATACTTGTATTTCACTGTTTGAATTGCAAATACTCATAATCTTCATTAACTAGGTACCTCGTGCCCTTCTTCATCTTGCTTCTTTTACTTGCCGGAACTTGTATCTACCTTTTGATTCCCTTATTTCTTTTTACCATATAGGTGGATATATATTCTTGCGGTAGGTCTCCTTATTAAGAAGCTTACACATCTTAGTACACACATGATCTGCTGAAGAACTCACATTTACTCATCATAAGCATAATACAAAATCGAGTTCCTCTGACTCAACTCTTCTACAGCCAAATTCAATCTCTTATCAACTATCTTTCTGGATGTAGGTATCGTTGTATTATGAATAAAATAAAATTTAGGAGTTTGAATTCTTACAACTAAGCTCTACCACATGATCTAGAGTAAGAAGAAAGAGTGACAGTCCTAAATGTCATGTAGCCTCCTGCTTATAAGTATGGTGCACAACACACCCATAAACAAGACTCTACTAGACACGGCTTGTAAACTCCCTAGGACAGAACTGCTCTGATACCATTTTTATCACGACCCAAACCGTGGGGCCGCGACGGGCACTCGGTGCCTAACCCAACCGAGTACCAATGTAACGTATCCTTCTTATCATACTATCATGGGTAAATGAACCGAAAAGGCCGTCATGAGATAACTAGAATTAAACATAAGAGAATACTCTATATGGGATGACCCAACATGATATAGAAGCCTATGCATGCGACATACGGGCCTATAAGGCCGATATGATCATTTGTATACTCAAAACATAGGCCGACAAGGCCATACAAGTATACATATACACGACATCTGTCTACAAGCCTCTAAGAGTACATAAATATCATAAAAGTCGGGACAAAGCCCCGCCATACTAATCAATACATGTCTAAATCATACTGACTAAATAGGCAACTCCGGAGCAAGTGGAGTGCACAAACACCTTTCGTTGAGCTGATAGCCTACCATGAGAATTCTCAACCTGTCTATCGGGACCTGCGGGCATGAAACAAAGCGTCCCCAGGAAAAAGGGACGTTATTACAAATAAAGTACCGAGTATGTAAGGCATGACAGTAGTATATAAGAGACATAAAAGAAACATGGAGTAAAGAACTCAACCTGTAATTCTGAATAGCTATATGAATCATGAAAAATTTATAATGTCATGCATGTACGTATAAATGACATACCATGCATAGGTATATGCGTACATAACATCATCAAGCCTCTGAGGGCATCCCATCATATCATCTCAGCCACTGTGGGCGAAATCATCAACGTATACCAACTGATCAGGTGGTGGTGCGTATATAACAACATAACCTTTCTTCATATATTATATGCGTATATAACGCCATCTAGTCATGGGTCAATATACATGTATAAATGAATGCAATGCATAATGAAGTAAGTCAATAAGATCTCTCGGAATGTCATAAGATCAATATGCCTTCGGTTAATATCATGAAATAAACTTTATCAACTTACGTATTTTCTGAGACCCTGAACAGACGATAGAATAATAGGACACATGGGGAATCAAGAATATAGGCACCCCTAGTACTTCTAAGAATAGAATCATTTGTGAAAGTTGTGTGCTTGCTCGTTTCGTTGCATCATATGGATCATGCCAAAAGAAAAGAAGGGATAGCCTTAACATACCTTTGCAATCTTCTCTCCAATCGTCAACCAAGCTCAATATGATCTTCTTACGTCTACAATGAGTAACCTGACTTCGTCGTCATCATATAAGCATTGTAACTCTCATATTTCAAAACCAATATTCTACAAGAAAATGGACAGCACCTCCTCTATTTTTACTACATCCCATAAGTTACTAAAAGTCACCAAACAACCCAAACAACAACAATATAATTCACAATAAGCTCTCTGATTACTTCAACAACCATTTGAGCGGCAAGCTCGATTTACAATTAACAAAATATAATTTAATTCAATTTTTTTTCCATGAATCTACCTACAACTTATATAACATCATACTTATACTTACCATATCATTTTCATCCCAAAACATCATAAGAATAATCTTCAAAAATAGTCCACACGCCTAGCACCTTAACCTTTATCGTCAACCTCTTATTTTTCATGTTGCAATCAACTGAATTAGCACATAAATAAGCTTAACAACAGCAGCCACAACATAATCAAACTATTTATAACAATTTCCAGCCACAACCAACCATATATATAGCCTCAACACAACCCACAAAAGAAGATAACGATTTCTTATGCCATGTCAATTACTATCCAGTAGATTTTAACTCAAACAACACATGATTAACCTTAAGCACAACCAAGAAAATGATTTACATACCTTAGGAAGTATATACAATTTGAAATTTCATCCATAACAACATATATATATATATATATATAGCCTTAAAAGTACCCAACAAAAGATAACAACTCTTGCCCTTTCAAGTGTTATCTTGTAATCTTCATCCAATAACTTAACCAACACATAGATAATATTAATCCTAAGAAATAAGGTGTTATAAATACCTTAAATAATCTGAAAAAACTCGAACCAAAGCTTCCCTTATCTTACAACAACCCTTAATCACATCATGACACCATAGAGACTCTCTTCTTCACTTAGGCTAACTTTTGATGTTTGATTATGGTGTATTCCTTTGGAATTTGTTTGGAGCCTTTGGGGAACTGTTTGGAAGGGTTTGGAGAGTGTGAGTCTGGAAGTAAGACGAAAAATGAGCAAAGCTCATCCCAAAAACGAGATAAGAATAAGTGAAGGTCGGGCCCCGACCAAGTGGGTCCTATAGGGGCCTCCTGCGCAGTCTCGCAAAAATGCAAATATCTCTCTACACCGATGTCGTATTGATGAACGGTTTGCAGCGTTAAAAACTAGAAACATGGAGATTTAATTCCATATAAATATCTACCTGTAACTCTCAATATATTGGGAGAAAACTGCCTCGCAACATGGCCTATAAACCTGCCAGTTTCTCCGCAGTGCGGTGACGTGACTTGGCGACCCTACTTTAAAAATTCATATTTCTCTACCCGAATATCGTATGAATAAATGGTTTGGATCGTTGGAAACTAAGTTCAAATACCTTCATTTTTGTATGATATATGTCTGTAACGACCCGACCAGTCGTTTCGAGAGTTATAGCCCTATTTCCCTATTTCTGCGTCTTTATGTGTTATTCAGCTGTGTTGAGTTGCATCGAGTTGGTAGGTTTGGGTCCGGAGTAGTTTTGGAGTGAAATGAACAATTAGTCTCTTAGTTAGAAAGTTAAGTTAGAAAAGTCAACCGGATGTTGACCTATGTATAAACGATCTCAGATTTGAATTCTGATGGTTTTGTTAGCTCCGTTAGATGATTTTGGACTTACAAGTGCGTCCGGAATGTGATTTGGAGGTCCGTGGTAGAATTAGGCTTGAATTGGCGAAATTGAAAATTTGGTGATTTCGGTCGGTAGTGGAAAATTTTGATATCGGGGTCAAAATGGAATTTTTGAAGTTGGAGTAGGTTCGTAGTGTCATTTGTGACATGTGTGCAAAATTTGAGATCATTCGGACGTGGGTTGATAGGTTTCGGCGTCGTTGGCGAATTTTTGAAGTTTAGAAGTTCTTAGGCTTGAATCCGATGTTGAATTGGTGTTTTGGTGTTGTTTTGGTTGTTCTGAAGGTTTGACTAAGTTCGGGTAGTGATATATGACTTGTGAAAAATATTGGTTGAGGTCCCGAGGGGCTCAGGATGATTTCGGATGGTTAACGAGAAGTTTGGAAGTTGAAAATTTCATAAGACTAAAGTTTCAAGTGAGTTCGCATAAGACCTAACTTCAAATGAGCATAACTTTCATGATACGAAATGTTATATGGTGTATTACCTATCAAAGGAAAGGTCTATGTGTCTAGTTTCCAACGCTTTAAACCATTCATCATTTGGATATTTCTACAAAATGTTATGACCAAATTACCAAAGTCTGGAAAAATATGATTCTACGACCAATTCTGCGATCGCAGAAGTAGTTTTGCGACCGCAAAATGGTCGCAAACCTGTCCAGTGAAGCCCATTTATGGGCATCGATTTTGCGGTGTAATTTGCGACCTGCATACCCATTCTGCGGTCCATTATACGACCGCAGACCTGCTTTCGGATGGTTATTTTTTTTATTTTCATAACCCGAACCCATTTTGATAAATAGGCTTTGGGACTCATTTTGGAGAAAAATTCTGACATTTTTTAGAGAGAAGGGAGAGTGTTCTAGAGAGAGGAAGAAGATCAAGTTCTTTGTTCATCAAGATCTTGTTCAAGCTTTGAAATCTAACAAGGAAATATCACAAGATCTTCACCCAAGAGGTAAGGTTCTAACCCCTAGTCTTCAATTTCAAGTTTGGGTAAAGATGGGTGATTAAGAGTATGATTCTTGGGTGTAATAGTATTATTTATACATATCAATAAGGTTTATGGAAAGATTGTTGAGTTCAAATAGGTATAGATTGGGTTAAAAATGGTAGAAATCTTCAAAACTTTAATTGAAGATTTGAGGGTCAAGTTGATGTCGGAATTTGATGAATTTTATATGGTTAGACTCGGGAGAGGACAAGGTTTATTATTCTGCCATTTTGACTGATTTCGAGACGTGGGCCCGGGACCAGGTTTGAGCCAATTTCGGGTTTTGGTCTAATTTGATAGTTTTTCTTGTGAAATTCATTCCATTAGCGTATATTGATGGTATTGTACTGATTTTGAATAGATTCGGAGCAATTGGAAATCGAGTCCAGAGACGAGGGCATCCCGGAGTAGGATTTTTACGCTGTTAAGGTAAGTAACAGTTTTAACTCTGGCTTTGAGGGTATAAACCCGGAGATTTGACATCACGTGATTGTTTGGAAGTGATACCCACGCTAGGTGATGGGCGTGTGGGTGTGCACCGCGAGGGATTGAGACTTGGTCTGTCCCGTGAGGCTGTGAGGCCTAATGGCTATTATCTGTGGTTATGTGTTTATTTGTTGTTGAACTTATTTACCTTCATGTTAGAGATCATGCTTAGGCTTTATTCATGCTCACATTATTTGTACTCAGTCATAGAAATTATTGTAAATATTTACCTCAGTCTCTATTAATTGCTAATATGCGGTGATACTTGATGTGGGTTGTGTTCCCTTATTTGTTGGTGATGATGAGGCTAGTGAGGTATATGATTGAGTGAGGTCGAGGGCCTGGTTGTGAGGATATTAATACTATAGCGCGTGAGTTATCCGCGTAGCACGTGAGTTGACCGTGCGGGTTCAAGTATTGATACCATAGTGCGTGAGTTGTCCGCATAGCACGTGAGTTGTCCGTGCTTAGTGCTTGGGCTTTGGGAGCCCCTCCCGAGTCTGTACATACCCCCAGTGAGCGCAGAGTGTTGAGTGTTTTGAGTATTGAGTGCTGAGTACGAGTGATGAGTGATGGAGTGACACTACTGTGAGGTTGTATTTATTTGTGTTGTTGCTGCATTTATCTGTTAAACTTCTTTGTGGCATTTACTGAGTTATGGAATTTACCTGTTTATTTCTGTTTATTTTTAAATTGTGAAAAATAAATAATAGGAATGTTTTACTTAGCTCGTCACTATTGCTCAGTTCCTTAGTTATTTTTGTTACTTGGTGAGGTGGTTGTACTCATGCTACACCCTGCACTTTATGTGCAGATTCAGGTGAGTTAGAGTGCGGTGATCGTTGAGTTCAGGCCGGCTATCTGTGGAGATTGCAAGGTAGTTGCTAGTGTCCACAGGACCTTATTTTCTTCTTTTGGATTGTATTGACAGTTAGACAGTTTTATTTCTTAGTTCATAGATTTAAACGCTCATGACTTAGTGACACTCCGATGTTTAGGGCTCGTTTCCGTATTTCTAAAATTGTATTTAGAGTTGATTTAGTTTATGAGAAATTCAAATGTTGAAATATTTTATTAAATTCTTATAATCGGTTTAGTAAAAATATTTTGGGAAGTAGGCTTGCCTTGTAACACGATAGGCGCTATCACGACCACGGTTAGATTTTGGGTCGTGACAATGTCCCAAATTGACATCATAAAGCATACGAATTAATTTCTCAAAACGGCTCGTTACAAAGTAAATCTTAGCTCAATTTTTCCGTAACTTAAATCCAACTTTTCCCAAACTTTATATATCATATACAAACATCATATATAGTCATATCATGATTTTAAACTCATTTAAATCATGATTAGCAAGTCTCATATTCATCTTAACTTACTTAAGACTTCGGTAAATCTTTCTTATCCTTGTAGAAAGATTTCGTCCTTTTTGAGCTTACATAAGATAATCCTATAATGACAGTGACGTCTGAAGTACGGGGTGTAATAACATGTCCTCTTAGAAATATTTGTCCCCGAATGATAACTCTTAAAGGCTTGCAAAAATGGGACGTAACATTATTAAATCACTTTTCAAGCTTACATTAATTAACTTACGACGTACTTTCACGTACAAAAATATGGGGTGTAACAATTACAAATACAAATAAGTAGAGTAGAAAAACCCTAGCCCATTTTTTCCCCAGCACATTCAAGTTTAAGATAAAATAAAATTTTGTCTTATGGAGGTAAAAAGAAAAGCCAAAACCCTAGTTAAAAAAGCAAAATGCCAAAATCATATCAACAAAGCCAAAGCTAGTCTATTTTCCGGTAAATGAACAATACTATTTCAAGTTCTTCTTAGTTCTTGCCGTCAATAATGGCAACCCCAGTAAGAACTACTACTCCAATTTAAATTTTTCACTATATTTTTTATTGTGTTTGGCACAAAGGAAAAAACAGAGAAATTGGGTATTTTAATTTTTAATTGATTGTGGTTATTATCCTCTAAACGAGGTTTTTACTTGCTTTGTATCCCTTCTCTAATTCTTTCTGCTTTAGAAATTAATTTTGTCCTTGGTAGTTTTCTATTATGATATGTTAGTATTCTAAATTTTGCTTTCTGTTCTAAACTTGCAAAAGATAATGCTTCCTTTTTCACATCAATATATATGAAGTTTCTGCCCTCTTGATTGATCTAAAAAAAAAAGTTCCATGTTTAAAAATATTGCCTAATTGACGAGCTATTTGTAGATGACACTAATTTAGTCACATACTCCTTACGTTTTGCTTTCCTATATATTGTTTTTATTTTTATTTTTTTAATCTCACTTATATCAATTTCTTTGCATTATAAACTATATCTATAAAAACCGAAAAAAACTGCAAAAACCAAACCAAACCGATAAAACTGATTAAATTGAAACCGATAAAATTTATACTATATTGGTTTGGTTTGGTTTGGTTTGAATATTAAAAAACTATCTTAGTTGGTTTGGTTTAGTTTTAAGCAAAAACCGAGCCAAACTGAACCGCAAACACCACTAGGCTCTCATTTGGGTTCATTGTGATCTTTCCGTCTAGAGAAAGATCTAGGGGTTATGGAAGTTCTGGTTCTAGAGGAGGAAGGTTTGGCAGTATCCCTCTGAGAAGGGTTAAAGCTACAGTTAGGTAAAGAGCCTAAACTACGAAGTCTACCACCTATTCTACTTCTAGTTGGAGCAGAAGAGGGGGGAAGTTCATCAATAATTACTATCTTATGGGGGTCCGATGATAAAGAAGGGTTTGAAGAACGGGAAGTCATCTTTAATGGTGAAAACACAAAAAAAGCAGAAGAAACACAAGAAGAGTTAGAATGTGAATGCAAGTGAGAAGAAGAGGTTTTAAAAGTTGTGTATGATATGGTATTTATAGGGGAAAGAAAGACATCATCAAAATCCATCATTATGAACTATCATCATGGAACCATCACTTCGCAACTGATGCAACCAAAAAAAACCCTAAAAAGGCATTGAAAGTTGCAAAATCAATTACAACGGGACACGTGTCCTGGACATTAAATAGACATGATGTATGTCTCATCGTTTCTGAAGAAAGAATTATGATGGTTGGGAAGAGACGACAAGACATTCCCTAATATTTAGTTGAGAATATTCAGAAAGTTGGGGGGGGGGGAGGGGGGGACTATCCGTATTGGTGAAAAAAGGCATGACACGTGGCCCAACAACGAGGTGACAAGTGGCACTTATAATTGGGTCAATAAAGAAAGACAGAAAGACACGGATAAAATACACACAGTGTTTTATCAGAGAAGGTACTGAATTTGACAGCTGGAAAAGAGGAATATGCACGAGATGCATGAAGACCATAAAAGGGGAAGATTCATGATTCGGTTGTAAATATGGAAAGGGAATCAACATTAGCTTTGATTACGTGCGATCCTCTATTATTTTCATAATCGTTACAGGTAAATTTGATAACGGGCAATTAAGACAATTAATGCCAATAACGAGTCATAATTAAGTAGAAAGATCGTTACAACTGTTTATCCTTATATAAGGACTCATACATCATTTTGTACCATTATCTGAATATCTCTAAATATATGCAATCAGTCTTTTATTATATTTGATTTAAGGTTATATTCCTTTTGGGTAATTATTACTGCTAGAAATTCGGTAAAAATCGACCAAAAAAACCGACCAACGTTGGTCGGTAATGACCAAAAACCGACCAAAATGCGACCATTTACGTGTGGACGGTATTTTTGTGGTCGGAAAGGAATACCGACCAAAGTTGGTCGGAAATTACCGACCAACTTTGGTCGGTCAATTAAATTCAAAAAAAAATATTGCAAAAAAAACCGACCAAAGTTGGTCGGTTTTTTCCGACCAAAGTTGGTCGGTATTTTAATTATGTAAAAAAAAGATTCACCATCTGGGAATCGAACCGGGGTCTGTACTGTGGCAGGATACTATTCTACCACTAGATCATTGGTACATTTTATTTTAAGACTGTCTTTTATTTGATTTATACTCTTTAATTGTATTTTCGCACGAAAATAACCGATCAAAGTTGGTCGGTTTTATTAAAAAGTAAAATTACCGACCAAAGTTGGTCGGGTTTTTTAAATGACCCGCCGAATTAACCGACCAATTTTGGTCGGTTTTTTTAATATTAATTTTTATTTATATTAATTGAAAAACCGACCAAAGTTGGTCGGTTTCTTGAAACATAAAATTCGCGGGACTCAAAAATAGTTTCCCGCATTTTTGCGCCAAAGAAAACCGACCAAAGTTGGTCGGTTTCGTAAAAAAAAAAAAAAAATTGAAAAACCGACCAACTTTGGTCGGTTTTTTGGTCGGTTTTTTTACCGACCAAAGTTGGTCGGTCGACCTTGGTCGGTTTTTGCCGAATTTCTAGTAGTGTTAGTAGGGAAGTCATTTTCCTTCCTTTAATTATTATTTTAATTTTAATTATTTACTGCATTTCTGATTGTCAAGAAAGTGAAGTAAATTTGGTTATCAGTAACCCGATTTTCTTTAATATTAGCTTTGACCATAAAAATTATTTTTGAGTTAAACACCATCCCCTTAAACAATAAATAGCCACGCGATGTATAACATTAATATACATATTATATGTGCATAGCCATATATAATTTATGTATACCAACTAAGATATATAAATAATAAATTCATCCGGACTATTTGTATAAAGAACCTTATTATTAATGTGAACTATTTATTGAAATCTCTTTCCGATGGTAATTATGCAAATGACGGTGTTTTTTTTTTTTTTGGGGGGGGGGGGGTGTAATTGGGAGTTAATATTATAAATACTTAAAATGCATAACATAAGGAGTTCCGACCAAACGGCCCGCCATCCAATGTCTCCAATACCACTTCCAAATGTAAGTCTTCAGCAATTCGTATAAGCATAGTATATTATTTACTATGGTTTTACCCAAATATTTAGTAACTTTTTTAGCATTCACATAATATTTATTCGTAAATTTGCGACTACTAAAACGGATATCAGCAAAATCATACATTTTATCGATGCTGTAAACCATCAGCAGATTAGGTTTTATCTCATCATAATGTTTGTTAAATGGAATCAAGTTATGTTCAGGGATTAATTCTTATCTTAGGTGGGATCTTATAGAGCTTGGGATCTTATAGAGCTTGTTTTGCTAATTATCCTCTTTTAGTTATGTGTCTTGATTTTTGATTTCATTGAATGGTTTCTTAACTAATGACTCGAGGAGATGGGCCTTTATGATTTTTTATAATTTTGAAATTTAAAAAGTATTTTTTATAGATTTTTTATATGTAAAAGATATACTCTTATGTGTAAAAGCAATTTTTTTATGTATAAAAAAATGGAGCATAAAATTAATAACAAGTTTGTAATGGGTTATAAAACCATTTGACCTTAGACAATACAGCGCATGATACTACATTTTGGAGTAACTTATTTTAATTCTTGTTCAAGATTCTTGAAACTTGAACTTGTGGCAATCATTAAATTTACAATTATTTGTATCGCTAACTTCCATTTTTATGAAAAATTTTATTTTGTGCTTCACCCAACTGGCACCAATTGTATGAAACTTCTTTTTTGTGTTACAATTTTATATATCCAAAATTTTGTGGACTTAGAAGGGTAAGAGATGAGTTCCACAAATTTATGAGACGAAAAGAGGTGTCACACAACTAATGTTAGTTGTGCGAGACACACCATAAAATTTTTCATTTTTTATCCTTGCATTGAATTCACTTGTGAGCATATAACAAACTACATCATATTGGGGTATTTATATATATTGTCAGTTTTGGGGTCACAATTGAACGTATACCCACTTTGCACAAAACTTTACAAGTCTACCTACTTTAGGATCAACTTCAGACTTATCAGGTCTGAAGTTAAAAAAAAATTAGTCTGAAGTATAATGCACTTAAGACCAATTAAGTCTAAGGTGCAAAAATTGAACATAAAATGCACTTGAGGCCAAATAGGTTTGAAATGCAACAAATATTTTCATGCACTTAAGATCAAATAGGTCTGAAATAAAAAAACTACACTTAAGGCCAAATAGGCCTGAAGTGAAAATATTACACTTCAGATGCACTTAAGGCCAAATAGGTTTGAAGTGCAACCAATGTTTTCATGCACTTAAAGCCAAATAGGTTTGAAGAAAAAAATTGCACTTCAGATGCACTTAAGGCCAAATAGGTCTGAAGTGCAACCAATGTTTTCATGCACTTAAGGCCACGTAGGTCTGGAGTACAAATTGTCAAGAAATAAAAATTTGTTCTTCAAATTCGAACAATTCAATACACGATTCAACACCTAATTTTACTCTAAATGAGCACAAATTTGAATTATAACCTCCAAATATCATCAAGAACAAACTCCAATTATCAATTTGTCAAAATAACAATAAATCTAACAAACCCATTTTATAATTAAGAAGAAGAAGGAGAAGAAGAAGAAGAAACCCTAAGCAGTAGTAAAAAACAAAGCGCCACAACAGGTCACCACCGTAAAACACCATAAACTACCTTAAAATATACTCACAAATACCATATGAATTCATCGTCACTTTTATTTTCACAGCGATGGAGAAGAAGAAGGAGAAAAAGGCCTAAAATTATCTAAATTTTGGGTACTAGTTAAAAACAAAATTAAAAATAAATACTATAAGTTAAATGGGGGCGACCAAATAAGACACCCCGTGCAATTTTAACTCTTATATCACAATCTAAATTTAACTTCTCATCAATAACACCCTTCAAATACCAGAGTTTATGGAGAGAGTCCGACGGCATATAAACATATAAAATTAAGAAATTAAATTTTATAAAAAGTTAAAGCCAAAAAAAATAAAAAACATAACACGACCAGAAATTTGCTCGCCCAGAAAGTAGTCTGTTGAGATGGGCCTTGGCATTGCTCCACGGCCTGGGCCAACAGCAGTCCAACAGCAAAATTTGGAAAATTATGGTCCATCGTGAATTTGAGCTTTTGTTTAAAATTGAAATTTTTACATAAATAACCGATCAAGTTCGCCGTTTATTTTTCATAATAATAACATCTATACATATGTTACACATTGACTGTATATGATTATACACATATTATATATATTACACATAAATCGTACACCAGTCGAATATTTTTTTAAGCTATTAAATGAACGGTTATTTAGGTTAATTCTTCTTCAAGATTTAGATATTTGGTCCATAGGCATCTGTGGATCAGCTAAGATAATCAGAATTCCGTGAGGCAGAATTTTCTTCCATTCGGAAAATCAAAGAGGTTCCAAAATCAAATAACTCCCGCTTGGGGCATTGATTGACCGAACAGATTAAATTTGTTTAATTGGATCAATCGAAAAATAATTTCGGTCCAGTTATTCTATGGGGGAACTACATAATATAGTTGTTCTTAAAAATAATAACCGATAAAAAATATATATTTTGTATATTAATATAAAATATACATATTTTTGGTATATTTGACTAGCGGATATAATTATTTTTGACTAACCGACCAAATGTGTAATTTGCCCTTATTCTATTTGTGTTCTAGGCCTCAATAGCACACACCATGTATTCAAGGAACTAATTAGCTAAACACATCAGATAATACTACTAAAACGGATAAATTTCATAAATAGCCACTTTTCATCCTTGTAATTGAAAGATAGCTATTATCGTGGAGTTTCAAATTCCATATATGAAATTTAAAAATCTATAATAGTGATTACTTTTAAAATTACAGAGCTGAAAATAGCTAGCCCGCTCAATTATTTTTGTTAAAACTAGGTTCAACAGTTAGTCAAGATTATACAATTCATGAACCATGTACTCTTTGTTAATGATGTGAAGAAAAATAGATTAAAGGCAATGTACCTAATTTGGTTTGCTTCTTATATGGAAGCAGTTTTCTGTGATCAAGAGAGAACACATAGTTCTTTATTAATTCGACAGACCTGGAACTACTAGAAATTGGGCCTACTACAACGGTTGTTATAGCAACGGTTAAACAACCGTTCCAATATAAGGTATATTGCAACGGTTGTAACCGTTGCATAAGACTTTAGTCCTATTGGCACAGTTCTGAACCCAAACTGTTGCAATAGTATATGAACCGTTGCTATAGGTGGTATCAATTGCGACGACTTTGGATACCGTTCCGATAGATGCCACTATGGCAACGGTTCTACAGAATACAGCCATTGCGACTTTTTTGTTCACTAATTTTTCTGTCTTCAGTTTTTACTTAACCTACCATAGCTCTTTTCTTTTAATTCTTTTTTATTTTTAGTTCCTAAATAAAACTCCATTATCTCTTATGGTTCCAAGATATTGTACTAGCTAATACCCTAGCAAACTTCTTTCTCCACATCGAATACAAATCTGAATAGCTCCGGCGAACGCCACACCTCCGACAAGGTCACACCTCACTACTAGAAATCCGCTAAAAACCAACCTAAGTTGGTCGGTTATGGCCAATTACCGACCAAAACGCGACCATTAGGGTGTAGACGGTGTTTTGATGGTCGGAATAGCTTACCGACCAAAGTTGGTCGGTAACTTAAAACGACCATCTGATAAGTTTAAGTACTTAGCGACCAACTTTGGTCGGAAATATATTTTATTAATTTAATTTTACCGACCAAAGTTGGTCGGTTTAACTAAATTATATTTTTTTTATTAATTATTAAAATTAAAAAAACCGACCAACTTTGGTCGGTAATTGGAAATATATATTTTTTAAAAATAATTAAAATTAAACATTACCGACCAACTATGGTCGGTAACCTCAACAGTGCAGGCAAAATACCGACCAAAGTTGATCGGTAATATTGAATTCTGGGAATTCAATGTTCATTAACCGACCAACTTTGGTCGGTATTTTAGAATAATATATTTTTTTTATTAAAAACCGACCAACTTTTGTCGGTTTTTCTGGGTTTAATTTTGGCATAAAATGTCTGTTTTGGCAGCTACACCACCTGCCAGCATACCAATACACCTAATAACAGCAACAATGAACAACAACAACAACAACAACTAAAACAACAACTAAAACATTCAATAAATACCTTAAAACTAACAAATTAAAGTTCAATAGAACATAAAAATCCAAAACTAAGTTAAAACTAATTACAACTAGTTCAAAACTGGTTCTATTTGTCTAGTTCAAAGTATATAAAAGTCAAGGGGTATTTTCTTCAACATCATCATCACCGTCTGATGAACTTTCATTTACAAGACGATATAGAAAACGGTCTCGTGGAGGACGGGAAGAACGATCACGGGAAAGGCGGGAGGAACGACACGAGCAGGACGGGAGGAACGATCATGTGGAGACCGACCCTCTGGAGATGACTCATGAGATCGGGGCAACGGAAAAGCTCCACTAGATAGGAGAGTTCTGATCTGAGCTCGCATG